>NW_027397075.1:10840587-10841723 GCF_003265705.2 Callorhinus ursinus | reverse complement strand
GCTAGAACTCATACAGGAATTCAGTAAAGTGGCAGGATATAAAATCAATACACAGAAATCAGTGGCATTCCTATACACCAACAACAAGACAGAAGAGAGACAAATTAAGGAGTCAATCCCATTTACAATTGCACCCAAAACCATAAGATACCTAGGACTAAATCTAACCAAAGAGGCAAAGGATCTGTACTCAAAAAACTATAAAATACTCATGAAAGAAATTGAAGAAGACACAAAGAAATGGAAAAATGTTCCATGCTCGTGGATTGGAAGAACAAACATTGTGAAGATGTCAATGCTACCTAGAGCAATCGACACATTCAATGCAATCTCCATCAAAATACCATCCATTTTTTTCAAAGAAATGGAAGAAATAATTCTAAAATTTGTATGGAACTTGAAAAGACCCCGAATAGCCAGAGGAATCTTGAAAAAGAAAAGCAAAGCTGGCGGCATCACAATTCCGGACTTCCAGCTCTATTACAAAGCTATCATCATCAAGACAGTATGGTACTGGCACAAAAACAGACACATAGATCAATGGAACAGAATAGAGAGCCCAGAAATGGACCCTCAACTCTACGGTGAACTCATCTTCGACAAAGAAGGAAAGAATGTCCAATGGAAAAAAGACAGTCTCTTCAAGAAATGGTGTTGGGAAAATTGGACAGCCACATGCAGAAGAATGAAACTGGACCATTTCCTTACACCACACACAAAAATAGACTCCAAATGGTTGAAAGACCTAAACGTGAGACAGGAGTCCATCAAAATCCTAAAGGAGAACACAGGCAGTAACCTCTTCCACCTTAGCCACAGAACTTCTTCCTAGAAACATCACCAAAGTGAAGGGAAGCATGGGCAAAAATGAACTATTGGGACTTCATCAGGATAAAAAGGTTTTGCACAGCAAAAGAAACAGTCAACAAAACCAAAAGACAACCGACAGAATGGGAGAAGATATTTGCAAATGACGTATCAGATAAAGGGCTAGTATCCAAAATCTATAAAGAACTTACCAAACTCAACACCCAAAGAACAAATAATCCAATCAAGAAATGGGCAGAAGACATGAACAGACATTTTTCCAAGAAGACGTCCAAATGGCCAAGAGACACATGAAAAAGTGCTCAACA
>NW_027397075.1:10827806-10830587 GCF_003265705.2 Callorhinus ursinus | reverse complement strand
GCTAGGGGAATATTGCACCTAGAATTCATGGCTTTTTTACCATGATTCTGTAGTCTTTCAAAGTTAATTTTTTTTAACTGTCTTTTTTTTTAATTTTTTTTTCCCTTTTTCAACCAACATCTTATCAATCCCTTTAAAAAAAATTTTTTTATTTTTCCTTTTTAGAGCCATATTCTATCCCTTCATAGTAGTTACGCTTATTTTTGGCATATATATATAAGTTGTTCTCTCTTTAAAATTTTGAGATACAGTTTCTTCTAACAGATCAAAATATACCCTAAATCTCTAGTGTATGGCTTTGTTCTAGTCTCCTGCCTGATCACATTCTCTCCCCTCCTTTTTTTTTAAATTCTCTTCTTTCTTTTTTCAAACAACTTCTTATCAATTCCTTTTATAAAATTTTTTATAATTTTCATCTTTACAGTCATATTCCATCCCTTCATCGTATTAACCCTTATTTTGTACATACATAAGTCTTTCTTTCTTTAAATTTTGGGAGGCACTTTCTTCTAACAGACCAAAATACGCCCAAATTCTAGTGTGTGGCACTGATCTATGCACCAGCCTGATCATATTTGATCATATTCTGGTTTTTTTTGTTTTGTTTTTGTTTGTTTTTATCTTTTTATCTTTTTTATTTCACTTTCTTTTTTCTTTCTTTCCCTTTCTTTTCCCCTGGTTTCAGGTCTTTTCTGATTTATATACAGTATATTTGCTGGGGACGTGTAAACCTGTTAGCATTTTGTTCTCTCATTCATCTATTTTCCTCTGGACAAAATGACAAGACGGAAAAAATCACCTCAACAAAAAAAACAAGAGGTAGTACCGTCAGCCAGGGACCTACTCAATACGGACATTAGTACGATGTCGGACCTAGAGTTCAGAATCATGATTTTAAAGATACTAGCTGGGCTTGAAAAAAGCATGGACGTTATTAGAGAAACCCTCTCTGGAGAAATAAAAGAACTAAAATCTAACAAGTCGAAATCAAAAAGGCTATTAATGAGGTACAATAAAAAATGGGGACACTAACTGCTAGGTTAAATGAGGCAGAAGAGAGAATCAGCAATATAGACCAATGATGGAAAATAAAGAAGCTGAGAAAAAGAGAGATAAACAACTACTGGATCACGAGGGCAGAATTCGAGAGATAAGTGATACGATAAGACGAAACAACATTAGAATAATTGGGATCCCAGAAGAAGAAGAAAGAGAGAGAGGGGCAGAAGGTATATTGGAGCAAATTATAGCACAGAACTTCCCTAATGTGGGGAAGGAAACAGGCATCAAAATCCAGGAGGCACAGAGAACCCCTCTCAAAATCAATAAAAATAAGTCAACACCCCGACATCTAATAGTACAACTTATGAGTCTCAGAGACAAAGAGAAAATCCTGAAAGCAGCTTGGGAGAATAGATCTGTAACCTACAATGGTAGACACATTAGATTGGCAACAGACCTACCCACAGAGACCTGGCAGGTCAGAAAGGACTGGCATGATCTATTCAGAGCACTAAATGAGAAAAATATGCAGCCAAGAGTACTATATCCAGTTAGGCTGTCATTGAAAATAGAAGGAGAGATAAAAAGTTTCCAGGACAAACAAAAACTAAAGGAATTTGCAAACACGAAACCAGCCCTACAAGAAATATTGAAAGGGGTCCTCTAAGCAAAGAGAGAGCCTAAAAGCAGCATAGACCAGAAAGGAACGCAGACAATATACAGTAACCGTCACCTTATAGGCAATACAATGGCACTAAATTCATATCTTTCAATAGTTATCCTGAATGTAAATGAGCTAAATGCCCCAATCAAAAGACACAGGCTATCAGATTGGATTAAAAAACAAGACCCATCGATATGCTGTCTGCAAGAGACTCATTTTAGACCCAAAGACACCCCCAGATTGAAAGTGAGGGGGTGGAAAACCATTTACCAGGCTAATGGACACCAAAAGAAAGCTGGGGTGGCAATCCTTATATCAGACAAATTAGATTTTAAACCAAAGACTGTAATAAGAGATGAGGAAGGACACTATATCCTACTTAAAGGGTCTATCCAACAAGAGGATCTAACAGTTGTAAATATCTATGCCCCTAACATGGGATCAGCCAATTATATAAGGCAATTAATAACAGAAACAAAGAAACACATTGACAACAATACAATAATAGTGGGAGACTTTAACACCCCTTGACTGAAATGGACAGATCATCTAAGCAAAAGATCAACAAGGAAATAAAGACTTTAAATGACACACTGGACCAAATGGACTTTACAGACATATTCAGAACATTCCATCCCAAAGCAACAGAATACACATTCTTCTCTAGTGCCCATGGAACATTCTCCAGAATAGATCACATCCTAGGTCACAAATCAGGTCTCAACCGGTACCAAAAGATTGGGATTATTCCCTGCATATTTTCAGAGCACAATGCTTTGAAACTAGAACTCAACCACAAGAGGAAAGTCGGAAAGAACTCAAATACATGGAGGCTAAAGAGCATCCTACTAAAGAATGAATGGGTCAACCAGGAAATTAAAGAAGAATTCAAAAAATTCATGGAAACCAATGAAAATGAAAACAACTTTTGAAAATCTTTGGGATGCAACAAAGGCAGTCCTGAGAGGAAAGTATATAGCAATACAAGCCTTTCTCAAGAAACAAGAAAGGTCTCAAATACATGACCTAACCCTACACCTAAAGGAGCTAGAGAAAAAACAGCAAATGAAGCCTAAACCCAGCAGGAGAAGAGAAATCATAAAGATCAGAGCAGA
>NW_027397075.1:10827287-10827706 GCF_003265705.2 Callorhinus ursinus | reverse complement strand
AAACTAGGAGCTGGTTCTTTGAAAGAATTAACAAGATTGATAAACCCCTGGCCAGACTTATCAAAAAGAAAAGAGAAATGACCCAAATCAACAAAATCATGAATGAAAGAGGAGAGATCACAACCAACACCAAAGAAATACAAACAATTATAAGAACGTATTATGAGCAACTCTATGCCAGCAAATTAGATAACCTGGAAGAAATGGGTGCATTCCTAGAGATGTATCAACTATCAAAACTGAACCAGGAAGAAATAGAAAACCTGAACAGACCTGTAACCACTAAGGAAATTGAAGCAGTCATCAAAAATCTCCCAACAAACAAAAGCCCAGGGCCAGATGGCTTCCCAGGGGAATTCTATCAGACATTTAAAGAAGAATTAATACCTATTCTCCTGAAACTGTTCCAAAAAATAGAA
>NW_027397075.1:10824575-10827187 GCF_003265705.2 Callorhinus ursinus | reverse complement strand
ATCAAAAATCTCCCAACAAACAAAAGCCCAGGGCCAGGTGGCTTCCCAGGGGAATTCTACCAAACATTTCAAGAAGAATTAATACCTATTCTCCTGAAACTGTTCCAAAAAATAGAAATGGAAGGAAAACTTCCAAACTCGTTTTATGAGGCCACCATTACCTTGATCTCCAAACCAGACAAAGACCCCATCAAAAAGGAGAATTACACACCAATATCCTTGATGAACATGGATGGAAAAATTCTCACCAAAATACTAGCCAGTTTGATCCAACAGTACGTTAAAAGGATTATTCACCACGACCAAGTGGGATTTATCCCTGTGCTGCAAGTTTGGTTCAACATCCGCAAATCAATCAATGTGATACAATGCATTAACAAAAGAAAGAACAAGAATCATATGATCCTCTCAATAGATGCAGAAAAAGCATTTGACAAAGTACAGCATCCTTTCTTGATCAAAACTCTTCAGAGTATAGGGATAGAGGGTACATACCTCAATATCATAAAAGCCATCTATGAAAAACCTACAGCGAGTATCATTCTCAATGGGGAAAGGCTGAGAGCCTTTCCCCTAAGGTCAGGAACGCGGCAGGGATGTCCACTCTCACCACTGCTATTCAACATAGTATTAGAAGTCCTAGCCACAGCAATCAGACAACAAAAAGAAATCAAAGGCATCCAAATCGGCAAAGAGGAAGTCAAACTCTCACTCTTTGCAGATGATATGATACTGTATGTGGAAAACCCAAAAGACGCCACCCCAAAACTGCTAGAACTCATACAGGAATTCAGTAAAGTGGCAGGATATAAAATCAATACACAGAAATCAGTGGCATTCCTATACACCAACAACAAGACAGAAGAGAGACAAATTAAGGAGTCAATCCCATTTACAATTGCACCCAAAACCATAAGATACCTAGGACTAAATCTAACCAAAGAGGCAAAGGATCTGTACTCAAAAAACTATAAAATACTCATGAAAGAAATTGAAGAAGACACAAAGAAATGGAAAAATGTTCCATGCTCGTGGATTGGAAGAACAAACATTGTGAAGATGTCAATGCTACCTAGAGCAATCGACACATTCAATGCAATCTCCATCAAAATACCATCCATTTTTTTCAAAGAAATGGAAGAAATAATTCTAAAATTTGTATGGAACTTGAAAAGACCCCGAATAGCCAGAGGAATCTTGAAAAAGAAAAGCAAAGCTGGCGGCATCACAATTCCGGACTTCCAGCTCTATTACAAAGCTATCATCATCAAGACAGTATGGTACTGGCACAAAAACAGACACATAGATCAATGGAACAGAATAGAGAGCCCAGAAATGGACCCTCAACTCTACGGTGAACTCATCTTCGACAAAGAAGGAAAGAATGTCCAATGGAAAAAAGACAGTCTCTTCAACAAATGGTGTTGGGAAAATTGGACAGCCACATGCAGAAGAATGAAACTGGACCATTTCCTTACACCACACACAAAAATAGACTCCAAATGGTTGAAAGACCTAAACGTGAGACAGGAGTCCATCAAAATCCTAAAGGAGAACACAGGCAGTAACCTCTTCCACCTTAGCCACAGAACTTCTTCCTAGAAACATCACCAAAGTGAAGGGAAGCATGGGCAAAAATGAACTATTGGGACTTCATCAGGATAAAAAGGTTTTGCACAGCAAAAGAAACAGTCAACAAAACCAAAAGACAACCGACAGAATGGGAGAAGATATTTGCAAATGACGTATCAGATAAAGGGCTAGTATCCAAAATCTATAAAGAACTTACCAAACTCAACACCCAAAGAACAAATAATCCAATCAAGAAATGGGCAGAAGACATGAACAGACATTTTTCCAAGAAGACGTCCAAATGGCCAAGAGACACATGAAAAAGTGCTCAACATCGCTCGGCATCAGGGAAATCCAAATCAAAACCTCAATGAAATACCACCTCACACCAGTCAGAATGGCTAAAATTAACAAGTCAGGAAACGACAGATGTTGGCGGGGATGCGGAGAAAGGGGAACCCTCCTACACTGTTGGTGGGAATGCAAGCTGGTGCAACCACTTTGCAAACAGTATGGAGGTTCCTCAAAAAGTTGAAAATAGAGCTACCATAAGATCAGGAATTGCAGTGCTGGGTATTTTCCACAAAGATACAAATGTAGGGATCCGAAGGGGTACATGCATCCCAATGTTTATAGCAGCAATGTCCACAACAGCCAAACTGTGGAAAAAGCCAAGATGTCCATCGACAAATGAATAGATAAAAGAAGATGTGGTATATATATACAATGGAATATTATGCAGCATCAAAAGGAATGAGATCTTGCCATTTGCAACGACGTGGGTGGAACTGAAGGGTGTTATGCTGAGTGAAGTAAGTCAATCAGAGAAAGACATGTATCCTATGACCTCACTGATATGAGGAATTCTTAATCTCAGGAAACAAACTGAGGGTTGCTGGAGTGGTGGGGGTGTGGGAGGGATGGGATGGCTGGGTGATAGACATTGGGGAGGGTATGTGCTATGGTGAGTGCTGTGAATTGTGCAAGACTGTGGAATCACAGACCTGTACCTCTGAAACAAATAATGCAATATATGTTAA
>NW_027397075.1:10781305-10824475 GCF_003265705.2 Callorhinus ursinus | reverse complement strand
GAGGGGGAGACGAACCATGAGAGATGATGGACTCTGAAAAACAAACTGAGGGTTCTAGAGGGGAGGAGAGTGGGGGGATGGGTTAGTCTGGTGATGGGTATTAAAGGGGGCATGTTCTGTGTGGAGCACTGGGTGTAATGCACAAACAATGAATCATGGAACTCTACATCAAAAACTAATGATGTAATATATGGTGATTATCATAACAATAAAAATAAAAAACAACAACAACCAAAAAAGAAGGTTGAACTTGATGATAGGAGCTATCACCATTTTTCATAAATAAGAAGATGAATGCATATTTTGATACAAAGCCTGGGTATACTATGGGTTCAATAGAACTATTACTACTACTATTTTTCTATTATAATCATTAAGGTTTTTATTATGATTAAGACAGAGATAATTCTCCAACTGAGGCATTCTATGAATTTATAGAAGATAACTGTATACTTTGACTCTTCATTTCCTAACTGTTCCTACCTCCTTTTCCCAAATCCTGTTCTTTCATTTCATGTCGTTACATTCCTCTCAGCGTGAAGATCTCAGCTCCATTGCCACTTCCTTGGCAAAGTCTTCCCCAGCATTCCTGACTGAGTGTCCATGGACTGTAGGCACCAAGAGGACAGTGCTTGACATAAAAAGGGGCTTAAGAAATAATAATGAGCTTTTATACAAACTTCCAGTTATAAAATGAGTAAGTCATGGGGATGAAAAGTACATCTTAGGGAATATAGTCAATGGTATCATAATAACTTTGTATGATGAGAGGTGGTAACTCTATTTACTGTGCTGAGCATTTAATAATGTATATAATTGTGGAATTACTATGTTGTACACCTGAAACTAATAAAATATTGTATATATTTTGATAATAATAAACAACTCTTAAACAGCACTGATTTGGTGCCAGACACAATGCTAAGTGCCTTACAAATATTAACTTTTATTATTTTTAATTTTTTTAAAGATTTCATTTATTCATTTGAGACACAGAGATACAGAGAGAGAGAGAGAACATGAGCAGGGGGCGAGGCAGAGGGGGAGGGAGAAGCTGGCTCCCTGCTAAGCCGGGAGCCCAATTGAGGCTTGATCTCAGGACCCTGGGATCATGACCTGAGCCAAAGGCAGACACTTAACCATTTGAGCCACCCAGGCGCCCCCAAATATTAACTTTTAATATTTACCTCAATCTGTTGAGGTAGGTAGTATATTTATTCTCATTTTATAGATAAAGAAGCTAAGAAAAGGAAAAGCTAAGTGACTTGGTCATGTTCAGAAAGCTAATAGGTAGCAGAGCCTTGGATGACTGGGATACTATGGATAAATGAAAGAAAGGAAGAAAGGACCGATTAATGACCCCTGTCACCACCATCCTCACCACTTCATAGCTGTGTATACCTGCAGGCTTCTCCAGATACAGATCTCTTCTTCCAGTATTTTGACACTACTCGGTGTTCTCAGATGTTCTAAGTTATCAATATCAGTGGCCTCAGCAAATATGAAGATTTGAAAAAGAAAGTCCATCAGGTGCCTGGGTGGCTCAGTTGTTAAAGTGTCTGCCTTCAGCTCAGGTCATGATCCTGGAGTCCCGGGATCATGTCCCGCCTCGGGCTCCCTGCTCGGCAGGGATGTTAAGATATTAAGAAAGGGAGCATATTTTCCAAATGTATATCTGTGAATAATGTTTATAATGAAGCTCCTAAACTTGTGAGTTACATCGAATCTGGGTATACGTTGTGTCACTACTTGAGAGGAGTAAATAGAGCACTAGATGAATATTCTAGAACCCTGAAAATTAATCCCATCTCTTCTACTTAAGTGTCTCCCAGAGGGCGAACGGGACGGGATCAACTCTCTTGGTTACCGGGTGCCATGTAACTCTTTCAGATCTATTAAGTAAATCTTTCTGTTTGGAGATGACCTCTCCCCCAACTCACTGAAATACATGAGATTGTAATGGCCCTTTGCAGGTTGTGTGATATTTGGTTTATTTAAATATCAATGAACGTAGATCTTACTCCTGATAGGGTGATGATAGCCATGTTTATGAAATTGATTTTTGATGGGACACCTTATATCACAGTTTTATTCATTGCAAAATGGAGTCACTTTGAATGTTAGCCATCATGGGATTGAGTGTTATAGAATCCCAGAGTTCTAGAGTTGAAAAGATATTTAGAGTCTTTTTCATTTCACCTAACTCCATGCAGGAAAATCCACAATAATATCTCTGAAAGATTGGCTTCTCATCTTTCCTTGAAAACATCCTGTGGCATAGAGCTCGCTGTGTCAGGCAAGAGTATAGCAGAGTGATTCTAAACTTTGATGTCCAATTGCCAACTTCAAATCCAGGCTCTACTACCTACATGCATATTTTGTGTAACTTACTTGAGCTATCTGAGCCTTGGTTTCCTCTTCTGAAATAGAGAAAATTGTAACACCTTCCTATTGGAGTGTGAAAGAATTAAATGAAAATATGTTGAAGGACTTGATCTTAATCATTTTCATCATCATCATCATCATTACCACCACCACTGTCATTGTGGTCCAATTCACAGTATCAAGAGCCTATTTTAGAGGTTAGCCAGATGTGACTATGACAAAAAAGGTAAAGGCACAATACAAGAATACATTCCTCCATCCTAAAGTCTTCCCCTCTCTTCTTCCCTAGGAAACTGCTCACAGAACTCATGCCAGTGGCACTTACAGCTTCCTTGATCGGACTCAGCATTCAGTAAGTGCGACCACTTTTGAACCTTCATTCCATAAATACATCTATTTCTTTGATCGTGTTCGAGATGAAAAGCTCTCTTCAGCAGGCCTGAAGTCCCCACAAACACTGTGCTGCCTGCCTGTGTCTTTCTTTTCTGCACTACTGCATTGGATTCAGAGGTGAGGGGAGGGTTTGCTAGGCAGAACCCCCACAAGGAACACAGGAAATGTGTGTGTGTGTGGGGGTGTTAACCCTACCACTACTGGCTGGGGGTTAAAATGAAATGTGCTTTTGTTCCCTAAGCTCTTCTTATTAGGAGATATCTTGTCCCTCTCTCCCAGTTGCATGACCCTGCAAAGCAGAAGGAAATGCCGGCAAAAACAGATCAGTTCGTGAGACCACCTGTTTCTTGAGGCATTTAAAGAACAATTCATTTTGGGCCAGAATACATTACTACTATATAAAAATTACTGCAGAAAAAGAGATTCGGTACTTTAAGATGCTGAGGTACATTTCAGAAATTTCATTTGTTTTTAGCAAGTAAGCGCTTTCCACTGTCTGCCTTTCTCATTGTGCGCAAGGACTTGATTTTTGGTGAAGCCAGCAGTATTTTCTCTGATTTCCCCGACTCTTACTTTTTATGATACACTAGCATTTGAGGTGGTGGTGTTGGTATATGAGCACCTCTGTAAAAATCTCGGACATCCGCTTTCCTCTGCAGCAGTTCTGTCAGCAAACAACTTGTTTTATGAATCAGTCTGCAATAATTTAACAATAAATATCCAAGTTTTAAAAGGTTAACTAAAGGAAATATATTTTTTTCAAGACGTAGCTTCCCTTTGTAAGGTTTCAGAATTTTTTAACATGTCCTACTTCTGAGATTGGTGGAATATAATTTGATGCATCAAAAATCATAAAGGGGCAGGTAGAATCCGAGGCTGGGGAACTCCAGGCCTGGAGGAGGCTGATCAAAGGGAATTCTTTACCCTCAGTGGTACTGCATGACTCCCCTTTTGGCTACAGAATTTGCATATGTGAATGGTAGAGGAAGGAGGAGATAGAAAGAAAGAAAAAAAGATGGTGTATTCGCTGTTTGCTACATCAGAGTGACTTAGTGTAACCCTGATCAGCTAAAGCGTGTATCACACAGGAGATTAGACCAACAGCTTTTGTTCCCAATAATAAAGGAAATTTCGTGTCTAATTCCCTACATGCCACATCTATCTTTCAATGCCTTTGAAGTTCAGGCTACAGCATTTTCTAAAAACTGCAAGGTTTTGTAAGTGGAAAGGAGGGGCTGTTTGGCATGAAGTCTGTTCAGATCTATTTGGTGTAAAGTTAAATACGCATGTTACTTTATCTTTTCTGTTTCAAGCAGTATCCTTCTCGTAGATGCCTTTGTGGTGATGGAGCAAGCAGGGTAGGGTTGGAGGGAGGAAGGTTTCAAGGATGGGTTTTCAGATTATGTGCGACCTTCCCACCTTTCTCTCTACCTTCTCAACATGATACAAATTACTGCTTCTCAGAAAGGAATCCATGTTCCAACCCTGTTTTGGGGCTGAAATTTCTAACCTAGGGGAGACTCTGGTCCCTGAGATAATTACTACAGTGTTGTAAGGAGCTCATGTTAATTTGTCTTTGGATATGGTATTTCCATATCTACGACTGCAGTCTAAAGAGGAAAAAACTATTAATTTGCTGCTCCATACCACTGTGTAGATACCTGATAATTAAAAAAAAATAAATAAAAAGGGAAGAAATGGAAAAACTCCTCACTGGGGATATTTAGAACGGCTGCCCAATTTCTGTGTACCTAATAGATTTCGATGCTTTCCTTGTGATCAGAGCTTCACTGGAGCAGTGAACCTCAGTCAATGTCCAGGACCATGAGGTCACTTCCGCTAGAATCAAGATCAAATTCTAGAAGGTTGCTTGGTTATCAGGAAAGCAGGTGACCTGAAGTCCACATTGGCCTGGGTCTTGGGTTCTCCTCACCACTTACATGTACGGTACATTGCTGGTTAGGAAACTTCTCCTCATGGGATTTGACGGAGAGCAACAGCTCTGCATGTAGAATTTACACACATCTAACATCCTGCCTGCGCTGGTGTGGCTGTCCTGCCTTGGTCTGTGTCAGGGTGTGGATGTCTCTGTTGGCTTTAGAAAATCAGTGTCCATTTACTACTTCCAAAGTCTGGTTATCTTTCATTGTTAAATCTTTTCCAGAATGTTCCATTTGCATTGGTGTCTTTTGGCTGAGGTACATGATACCGAGTTAGCTTGTGCAAACTGATAGCTATGTAGGATTTTCGCTCTCCACCTTCCTTTGTGATCTGTATGCACAAACGAAACCTACAGGAGGCTGGCGGTAGTAGGGTCCTTGGTTGAACTTCAGCCTCAGAGTAATTTCCTACAACTTTTAAATTAAGGTCCAGTGGAAGCCTTCCTTAGATCTCCATCTTCTGTCAGATTATACTTCCCTGGCATGCTGTATCAGAATTATAGTTTATTAATGAATTGGCCAAAGATTAATTTAGTGTTTGCCTTTTTTTTTTTTTTTTGTCCAGTGCTCTCCAACACAACTTTCTGTCATGATAGGAGTATTCTTCCTCTGTGCTGTCCAGTATGGTAACCACTAGCCAGATAGGGCCACTGAGCACTTGAAATGTAGCTGCTGCCACCAAGGAACTAAGTTTATAAGTTTCTTTATTTTCAGTTAAACAGTGTCACGTGGCTAGTAATAATCTACCACACGGTGGAGCAGCTCTAGGCTGGAGGCCCCGTGAATACAAGGGCCAGTTCTGAATTCTCCATCCTTGCATCCAGGCTGATGCTCAGCTGGTATATACCAGTGTAGTTTACCAGTTTGGTAAAGTGCTACTGTCCCAAGCCCCTAAGCATCTTCATTCCCTGCAATTCCATATGCGTTATTCCCCTACGTGAACCCTTGATCCAGAACGAGAGAGTTAATGATCCTCCGATACTACAGCATATGCTCATTCTAACTGGTTGGTGTCAGTCATATTCTGGTTATTAGACAGTATATAACCTCTGATTATATCCGCAACCTCTAATGAAGAAGTCTTGGCCATGGTAGACAGTACTTGCTGGACATAGTGACAGGTGAGCACATGGAGGGATGCGGGGAAGAGTAGATAGATGGATGCACCTCACCGTCTGATGAAGTGTTATGTATGTGGGAGAAACAGAATTGACGTTAGACAGTAGACTGATCTGGATCTCCATGATGGCTGTCTTTTGTCTTCTACTTACTACTTTAATTCTTGTTCAAAGCTATGACATCTGCTTTGTCAAGGCCTAGATGGGCCTAGAATAATGCACTCCGAATCCGTCGCTGAATTCCATTGTCCTGTGCAGCACATGTTGCTGTCTATCTGCACTTAATTCTGGCCGTCGCTTCCAACTCCAAATGCCTAATGCTAAAATCATACCACGCCCTGCTCACTCCCCTCTGGACACCATTCTCTCCCCAGGCAACCCAGTCCCACGCTTCAGTCACCACTGACTGTGACTTGATCTGCATCCACCACCACGAGAGGAGTGAGGCCTGGGCCTGCCAAAAGCCCCATTTGCATTCCCTCTGTTGGCATATCACTCCAGGCTTCCTTAGCGGTTTTAATGCCTAGAGCCACCGTCCCCTGGATTCCATCCTACGTGTTGGAGGACTGCTATTCCTGAAATATGAATATCATCTAGTTACTTGTTCAGTTAGCTGGTTCCTTTCAACACTGCCTTCTCTCTGAGAATGTCTGGATACATTCTATTCTAACCAAACATGTTGATCTCTTGACTTGCAAATGCATTTACTTCCTGACTCCAAAATATGTTACCTGTGGTCTTATCAGGAGTAACCCTTCCTTATTCTTAGCCTACACTTCAGTATATATCTCTGTTAAAGACTCTCCTGATGAAATGTGTGCTTTAATTCCTTGATTCCTCTTGTAGGATAAAGAAAATACCAAGCCTGGACTCTGTGGAGCAGGCAAAGAGTAGAACAGTGTAAGGTGAATAGAAAGAGAAAAAAACAATGATTGTCTTTAGGGAAGTAGAGTTCTCTCCAGTTAAAAGTCAGCAGGTTGGCTGGAAATGGGAGAGGTCTGCCATCAGCTGAATACAGGAGGGAGGGGAAGCAAGAGAAGGAGCAATATAAGAGCCTTAATTTAAATCATGGCCAGGCCTAGGGTGGGTTTCATGCCAGTTGATTTAGATTCTCACAGTGTAGAGGACACACAAAACGATGCCCTCATTTGACCTTCCCATTTGCTCTGACACTTGACCACCCGCCACCCAGCACCAGGCATCCGTGTTCACACATTCCATATGCATATCTCTTGTCTCTCTCAAGCTGCTGCATAGCAAGCTCTGTAAAAGCCTTTCTGTTCTCCCTAACTCCCCTCTTCTAGATCAGGACTAGGAACTCAGGGGATCTTTTGGACTTAATGACTACACAAGACTGTGAAGCATGAGAGAGTATAGGCAGATAAATAAATAAAGAAGATTTTCTTTTGCTCCCCTTATTGTTGAACAGAGGGACAAAAAAGGAATGAAAGTTATAAGGAAGGTGTGTATGATTGCAGCATTTCAGGACCGTGGATAACAAAGACACATCCTAAAGTGGCACCCCACTACCCACCTCATTATTCTCTATCATTTCACCCAGTTTAAATCTTCCACAGCACTCCTCACGTGCTCTCATTATTGTATTTATTGCTTGTGCATTATCTGCTTCCTTCACTGGACTGGAGGGACTCTGATGGCATGATGTGTGTCTCTCTTGCTTGCTGCTTTATCCCCGACACCCACAAAAGTGGCAAGTGCATATATTTATATTTATATATTTATATAATGAATTATTGAGTTGTGTGACTTCTGTGAATGATGATCACTCTGTGTGTTTTGAAACCATTCTTTTGTCATCCATAACCCCTCACAGCCCTCCCTTGCCATACCTTCCAATCTTTGAAAAGTCAAGAGAGTCAGGCTCATATCTTGGCTTGGGGAATTGACCACGTGATCCTTGACACACTGACCAATCTGACTTCATTTTTTTTCATTAAATAATAACAGTAATAAGGAATTGAACTAGAATAGTCTATAACTAAGACCCCTTCTGACTTGGAATTCAGTGAATAAACAAGAAAGATAGAAATGAGGCCACAGAAGAAAAGGTTGAAGGGAAGCATCATTACCTCAGCAAGGCAGAGGGTGTTGAGTTATGACCAGCAGTGGCTCCTCCCCACCCCCCAATTGTAGGCAAAAATTAACTCATTATCTTCTGGACAAGAAAATGAATATGCTAAGTAGGTCTGGGACTAGTACAGTACTGATATGCCACTTTCTGTTTGCTGTATTAATAACTGATATTGATACAGTTTGGTCCACACCCATGGGTTGCATTACAGAATTAGAGGAAATGAAAGCAGGCTTCACCTGCAGCCTCTTCTACTGGAGCACCTGAGAGGTGAAATCTTTGTCTTCATCCTATTCATTAGTTCCCAATAGAATGACCTAAGGAAAACAATGACTTGGGATTTCTGCTCATCTCTTCACTTAAGCTAAAGATTAGATCTACTTGCTGTTTATACTCTGCACTGTAATGTGAGGTTGTTTGAGACATTGGTAAACCTGTAGCAATGGCTGGAAATTGCAAATGACAAACGTAAGAATGGCTGGTTAATAAGTTATAGAAACAAGGAATTTGGTTTTTCCGAATGGAAGAGGCTACAGATTTCTTTTGAGAAGCTCCAAGACAAAAAGATAAACTTTCTCCTAGTGCTGACAGCCAGAATATATTTTTTAAAAACATGTGGCTAGTTTCTTTTGAATTCAGGCAACTACTTCCACAGATGAGGATTCTTGCCTCAGAAGGTGCCAACCCCAACTCTGCTGGGTATACAGTTAGAAGTAAATAAATGGTAACAATGATAAGTTACTCAGAACAGTTACATAACTGAGCAGTAATCCCTTCTACTAGGCGGCCTGTGTGTGCATGATCACTGGTGAGGTGACTCACTCATTGGACCTCAGTCTCTCTGTTTAAGAAGGATAAATTATCATGAAAACCTATATTGTGGTACATTCCAGCTCAGGGTGCCAGGGCATTGATAAATAAGTCAACGTTCTTACCCTGGTAGTGTTATCATTCATTCATTCACTTACAAATAGCTTTGGATAAATTATGTTGGATTTTTGCTGAGTGCTAGTGATGTTACAATGAATGGGGCCCTGAATTTATGGTAAGACTGTGAAATAAAATTTAAAGTAAATAAAACAATCCAAATGTATGGGTTATCATGGACCAGACAATCATAGATGGAAATATATGTTGGGCTCAGAATGCAAGGATATGATTAGATCTGTCTCAGATGTGGGAGAGGGCCAAGAGTTGTCCCTGGTACATGTAAATTCTTCTTTTCCGTATTCTCAGGTCAGGTTTTTCCTCTCAGAGCTGGCTGGCCTTCCTCACCCTTCCCCGAAGTACAATGCCCTTGCAGGGTTCTTCCTCCCCCAACAATGACCATTTACACTCCACAGGGCCAGACTATCCCCACCAAGTCCATAAACCTGCACTCTGTGCAGAATCAATGCCCATTTACAGCTGCTAATGCATTAATAACAGAAACGTCCCTGGCCGTGACCTACCTGAGTCATTACACACTAATCATCGGAGGCAATTTCAAGCAGATTGACTAGTGATCGGTGTCCTCCTGGCGTCCAGGCAGGAGGACACATGGCTGCCTTCACAGCCCCTGAGCAGATGGTCTGAGAGCGTAATCACACACTACAGCCGGTGTGGGTCTGGCTCCAGGAAGGGGAATCTCCATGTCTTGCATGCAAAGCTGTGGTCTCTCACCCCGGGCTCTGCTCCAACTGCCTGCCTTTCATTTCAGAATAGAATCCAGGCTCTCCTCTAAAGACATTGAGGAAACAAGGTTTACCTCTGCCTGGACTGTTGTAGCATGCACCAGTGCCATGAAGCTGGTTGAATTCCTTTCCCGCGTTTCCATGTAATCCATCTCTAGATACGTGCTCCAAAGCCATGGTCACCATGGGCTTGTGATTTGATGTTATAATTTCTTCCCTTAGTTTTAGCTTGGGCTTTTTTGTCTTTTTGATCTTGCTCTGTCACTCCCTACGGTCATAATTTTAAGGGTTATGCAATGTATCATCAAGGTGATGTTTTATTCCTTTACTCTGGCATATCTAGGAGGTCTCTGTTCTTTTCACTAACACCATTATTACCCCGAGTTAATCACTCAGGATCTGTAGAGTTTTCTTCCCTGGTGTAACTTCCTAAGGATAAATACCCCTGAGAGGAATTGTACAGTCAAAGGAAATAAGCATCTTTATGACTTTGGATGCATATCGCTAAATCACCTTTTAAAATGGATTGTGTTAATTTACAGCCAATTCATTGTCTTTTGGACTTTCTACTCTTAGCTGCCTATGTTTTACTTGCCTAGAATGAGGATTCAGATTATATGGGGTTGGAAATATGAGTCAGATAGAATCTTTACCTTCAAGGAACCCACAGAATAGAGGGAGAATCCAGATTAGAAAAATAACCCGTTGCTCTGTGACGTGTTAAAGCCTTAAGGAAAAAGGAGCTTCGGAATCCATGAATTCTGGCCCAAGGCATTATTTCTGAGACTTGTGGAATTCAACAGTCTCTCTCTTTGATGCTATTTCTTGACTAGAGTTTTGAGAGTTTGGAGATCAGGGGTCTTGTGGCTCTAGTCCTCTGTATCCTTGTTATATCCATAAATTCAGGTATAAGAACTTAGTGATTACATTGTATTCTCCTTCTAGCTTTATGGGCAGTTCATTCCAATACACACTGAAACTTTTGTTGGCAGAGGTTCACAAAAGTCATGCATTGCTAAGACAAATAAGCTGGGGGTCTTTGGGCTGTGTGCCCAATAAACCCAATGGGTCACAGCCAGTAGTTCATTGAGATTCCCATAAAGGAAGCTGAGGTCTTACTGGAAAAAGCACAAGATGTTAAGACAAACAAACGGAGATTCAAACCTTGGCTCTCTGTTTACCACTTCTGCAAACCTGGGAAAGTTACTTAACCTTTCCCAGCCCCAATTTCCTCTACGGTAATGAGGATGACAGTGGCCACCCACAGGTTTCTTGTAAGGATTAAATAAATACTCCTTTTTGCAGGCAGAGGATTCTTTTTTGGGAAAAGCCTTTGGGGTGGAAAGTGGAACTCTTGAGAGCGTAACTTGGGCGGTGATTGATTCAGCAAAAGCTAGTAGCAAAAGTAATGCTCTGTTTTAGTTAGAGAAGACCTTGTGGTGGTTCTGATGAGGAAGAAGAGAGGAGAGGGAGTGAGCAGGATCCAGCCTGAAGGTGGGTGGGAAGCTGATACCTGTGTGAAAGGGTGGGGCTCCAGAGGAATCAGGATGTGTTACTAAATTTCGATTTGAAGCCCTTTGCTTTCTTGTAGACTTAATCCCTCTCCCTGTCTGCCCCATCCCCATACCCGCCAAGAATAAAACTAACCTCTTCCTTCAAAACAGTTACGATGTTTTTGGGAGTGAGTTTTAATGGAAGTTCTGTGAAGTGCTGAGTTCCTGCCTAAGTCCATGCAGCAGAAAACAGGTGTTTCCCTCAGCAGTTCTGAAGATAAACTGCTAATGTGTTGGAAATCTGCTTGTGGGCCCGGCCATGGGCTAAGCATTTTGCATGCATTCCCTCCTTTTATCCTCACAATGACCTAGTAAGATGGGTTTTGCTAATTACTGCTGTTTTACAGATAAGAAAACTGACCCTTGCGTGGATTGGTCAGAGTCAGATGGCTTGCAAGAGGTGGAGCTGGGTTTCTGCTGTCCAGTCCACACCTTTGACCGCTACCCTGACCTCTTTCTGTATGCATAGCCCTGGGTCCGAAGTGCCAACGGGACTGTACATTTCATTAAGGAAATAGTGGCAAGGAATTTTAGCTTCACAGGGATCTGAGGATGCGGTGTCTAAAGAGCTCAGCTAATGTCTGGGTTATATTTATAACTATACTTCTCTAAAAAGTAGATGAAGTGGATGACTGGTACAAATAAAGAGAAACAATTCTACTACAGGGCTCTCCTTCCTCTTTCTCCTCTCTATGCAAAGAAAGAATAAGAACATGAAGTACAGTGCACTATGAACATGAAAACTGAAACATTCTCTGTGGTTACCAGGGACTATGCATCAAAAAAGACTCTTGTTAGTACAGGCAAAGTAGAGAGCCACTGAGAGCCACAACCCCGAGTTTTTCTGATGCCCAACATGCCTATAGCTTCATGGTGGTTTGACACTCCCTCCAGGTTTTAACTGAGTTGCAACTGAAGTTTCATTCTGAGAAAAAAACAAGCAAAACAAAACAAAGATGAAGGACTAGCAAGCAAGGAACTGAATTTTGCCTTTGAGATTTATATATATATATATATGTGTGTGTGTGTGTGTGTATACAAATATATGTATGCATGTATATATATGAATTTTCATATAATTTTAAATAAATATTTTAATAAAGAATTATGGGGATGAGGTAGTAAAAAGATTGCACCTGTTTCAGTCTAAAGTAAAAATGACCTTATTACTCAGAACACACGGTCCTACCACTGCATGGTGGTGGCTGACACAGGTTGAAAGCTTCTTTTCTGAGGCTGATTCTGCAAACATGTTTGAAGGGCCTGCAAGTGCCATACCTGCACAGAGTTCCTGAGAAGCCTTGTGCTTCTTTGCATCCCCCTGAGCAACCCTCACTGTGCTGAGCTCAAAATCGTTGGCAGTACACGTCAAGCCTTCTGTTACCCCTGTGAGAGTTTTGATCAGGGATGTGGTCAGAGGTGAGGAATCAGAGCTGGCCCACCAGTCCTGTGATTCTCTTCCTCCCATCTTTTCTGTAGGAATTGCTCTCTCACTGTATGAAGCAGGTGACTGGAGCCTTTCTTTCATTCACTCAGCAAATACACATCAAGTGCTCTTCTTTGCCAGGCATGGTTCTAGCTGCTGGGGACACAGTGAGAAACAAGACAGGCAAGTTTCCTGAACCCGTGGACTTAAATTCTCTGACAAACAATTATATAAATAAATGTATAATTATAAATTGTGGTAAGTACTGTGAGATAAATGCCCAGCATGTTATGGGAGTCTGTGCAGAGAGTGTAGTAATTTAATTTGGGTGATCAAAGAATTGATATTTAAGCTGACACATTCCAGGGAAAAGTCTCTGGGCTGTGGCAAGACATTTGGGACTTTTGAGGAAGTCAGAGAAGGTGTGGTTAGAACAGAGTGCTAGAACAGTGTTGAAAGAGCAGACGCGGGAGAGATATTCATCAATTTCAGATTTCAGATTTTATGGAAAGTGCCATGGGCAGCCATCAAAGGATCTGGAAAAAAAAACCACGATTATATTTCTGTTTTTAAAAGTATTACTCTGGCTACTATATGAAGAAGGGTTGGATGGAGGCCAAGGGGAAGCAAGGAGAACAGTTAAGAGCTGTATTGAAATAGTCTGGGAAGGAGGAATGACATTGGCTTAGAATGGCGTTGTAACCATGGGGGTGGAAAAAAGTTCAAGGATCCTGTCTGTCCTTCCCTTCCCTTCCCTTCCCTTCCCTTCCCTTCCCTTCCCCTCCCTCCATCAACAACATCATCATCATCACCATCATCTATTCAACATTCCATAAAATCCAACCATTTGCTCAATTCTTTAGTGCATCAGTGACCATCACCAGTGTATTCTAAGCCCCGTAGAAATCATGAAGCTTGTTTTGTTTTGTTTTCATTGTTTTTATTTTTTATTTTTTGTCCCAGGAATGGATAAATTGTTTCTTCTTCCCCTATTAAAGTTTGCCTGGAGGCAGTCCTGTTGGCTCCTGCCTTTCCCTTTGCTGCTGTCACCAGTTTTACCCCAAATGACACCGGATGACACCGTTTGCTTTACCTAAGTTCTTCATGCATTGAAGGCTGACATTCTTAATAGTTTTGTCACCCATGTTACAACAGGCCGCTGAAAAGATACGAGTGATGCCTGCAGGAGACAGGGCCATCTGAGTGGTTTGTGTAACACCAGTGGGGTGTGAGGTAGCAGGAAAATAGTTTAGTTCAATGTAAATGGAAGGTGAATGAAAACATCACTAATATGTGGATGCCTGGGAGCCGGGGTCGCCTGCTTCATTTAAGATTTGAGGAAGAATAGTTGAATCAATAGCTATGAAAATGAAAGCAATATTAAGAGACCTTCATGGCAACATATAAGGCAGGAAGAGCTAAATTCAATCAACGTGCATTTACTGAGTGCTTATTATGTACCTCTCACCGTGTGGCGTTTTATCCAAACTGAAGGGGAAAAATAATTGCAAGACATAAGTAAGGCTTTACACTCTCCATGGGAAGTCAAGATTTCAGAACATATGAATGCTTCAAGCATATATTAGAAAGGTTGAGTAGCAATTGTAAGCTACATTAGTAGGCAACACTGTTAGAGATAGCAGGAATAACTTGGACTGTAAGATACGTGAGTGACTCTGTGACTATGGTTAATTTACTTAACCTCTGTGAACCTCAGTTCTCTCCTTTATAAAATGTCTGTATCACAGCATAGAATGCCATTATGTCTTCCTGTATGCACATGCACATGTAGGCATATGCACACACACATGGATGCTGGTCAGGGTTTCTCAGGGCTGCACTCGTGGTATTGGGGCAGGAAAATGGGTAGAGAAAATATGCTCCACTAGGTATTTGGGTTTTAGTAGTATACTATTTTGGGGAATTATACGGAACATTCTGGATGTTCAGAGAAAAAGAATGTCATGGACTAGAACAGCATATAAGTTGTTGGAAAACATAAAGATAAATCTTTTGTTGACTATATCCACTTCTTTCCATAAAATTATATAGCATATGTAAGTCAATATTATTAGCTGTACCTTACCAAGCATGGGCCATCCTAGTAGATCTTAGTGTCATTTGGAAATCATATTAAAAGTATTCATTGTATTTCATTATTGATCCCAGTGTCATGTGTTGATATTCTCAAGGGTCGAACACCTCTTTCCTATGGTATGTTGTTGAAAGCTGTTTTTTACATCCAGTACTTCTATTTGTTTAGTCCTAAGATTTCTCTATTTGTAGTCTGTTTTTTATTCACTGTCTTCTTTTTAATCTCTCTTTAGCATTGTAACTTCTCTCTTGTCTCAGTCTTCTGTATCATTTATCTAATTTTCCATTAGTTTTTCATTCTTGATTTTTCAGAGTCCTTTTTATGGAATGGTCCAGGCGTTTCTACCCATCTGAAAACTGTTAAAACTGTAATTAAAAAAAAAAAAAAGAAATGGATACCGATATTTTTTGGTATGCTGTGTTAAAAACAAGACAACAGGCCCCGAATAGAGCTGCTTAGGCTAAACCCCACATCACCAAACTGAGACTTGACTTAATTACAGCTTCAGCTCTGCCAGAAGTGGAATCTTAAGCCAGTCAATTGGAAATCACCTGAGTAGCACTGGTTAGGTCCTCTGCTTGATAGATCCTGCCATCCCCTAAAGGAAAGTAACCTTGACAAAACCAATCACTTCTTTGCTTACTATAACTTCCTTGTTCCTGCTTCCTTCCTTCAGCCTATAAAAGTCTTTTGCTTTGTACAGCTCCTCAGAGCTCCTTTCTATCTGCTACATTGGGTGCTGCCCAATTCATGAACTGTTGAATAAAGCCAGTAAGATTTTTAAAATGTATTCATGTGAATTTTGCTTTTTAACAATTTCATTGAGTTTAAAAGAGGTGACAGTATTTTAATTTATATCTCGTAGATGTTATAACTAGGCTTTTAAAATATAAAAATGAGTGCTTAGAAACTTGTAGTTTCTAAAATAATACTATATGTCATCTTTCAGTTTTATTATTTAACAATTAACAGAAAAGTGATTTTTCATATCACCAGAGGATTTTCTACTTCCTCATTTGCTGGAGAAGTAAAAGAAAGCCACCTTATGCTAACCCTTAAAAAGGACATAACTACTATATACCCTGAGGACTTTAGGACAATTAAAGTGAATTAAAATTATTTTTGGAGTGGGCGAGTAGGAAATGGGATGGTTAGACTCAGAAGGATTTTACCAGAGATTGATTTTACCAGATGAATACATTTGCTTTGATTAAAGAAGGAAATAAGAACCTGGAGAGGAAATCCAAGTATTACTATAGGGTTCTTGAGAAATACTGGCTAGTGGTGCCTAGGAAGAGAAGAACAACTTGTCGGTCACTTGAGAAAAGTAGTTTTATTAAAAGTCAACTGAAGATGCCAGAATGGTCATTATATAATGATAAATAAGATTCAACATCCCATGGATTTAGGTACCCTCAAATCTGGGTGTACGGATTGGGTCACAGGGAGTTGTGTGTCTAGGTTCAGTGAAGTAAAACTCTTATCTAGACAGAGGGCAGGCAAATATATTTCTTCTTGCTTGCCAATTCTGATTAGTAAAGGCTCCCTGTAGTTTTGTTGGGAAGAATGTATCTGAGCTCAGCAGGAAAGTGATGTGATTGATTAGCAATGTCTTGCAGGGGTATAGGAACAGGAGAGTGGTGGCACGTGGGCCAGGTGGCACGTGGGCCATCCTACCATAGACGAGAGAACATTTTTCCCTTGTGGTCAGAGAGGGGGAGCTGTTTGCTGCTGGAGACTTATCTACTTGATGTGGTGAATAAGTATTAAGATGATTTCATTTCACATTACTGTCAGTCAAGAGGGGAGCAGTGTCATCCTAGAGTCTCAGGAGTAAATTTACAGTTCAGTGGGGGATACCCATTAGTATTTCTAAGCAAATTCTTTTTCAACACAATGGTTTAATTGCAAGAACAATTGCTTAGGGAATACTATTTGATGGGGTTTAATCAATTTATGCTATTGGATTCTGCTACAGATGACACTGTTAAACACATGGGACAGACTGGGAGACGTGGTTCCATTAATTTCAGGGAAAGGTGACTCAGAATGGAATACAATAGCTTTGAGGTTGGCTTTCTCATTTTTGAATTTGTATGGGCCCCAGGCGGAAGATTTTGGCACTGTGTGCTGCTGTATCCTTCGTTCATCTCTCTGAGCAGATGCTTTATCAGAGAAGAGAGCCAACAGAGGGAGGAAGTTGTAGAGCTGTGCTGTTGGTAAATACACCTAGGGAGAGTGGCATTTCCTTAACCAACCCTATTAATCATAGTGAAAATGTAGTACAAATGAAAATAAATAAATAAATAAAAATGAAGAACATGTCATAAAAACATGTAAACTGCCTTATGGTATTTTATGTATTTATCATTATTACATGGGCATTGCTTGGCTTCCCACGTGCACAATAAGCATAAGTTGTGGGTAGGAGAAACAGTGAGCCAGGGGATAGGAGCTGATGGACATAGACTCAAGCCACCATCTTTGAAGCTAGCCCCTGATAGTTGGCAGCTTCTTGACCTCCTGTGCTTTGGTTTTCTCATCTGGAAAAATGGATTAACACATCAGAAGTTTCTATAACTGTCTCTATCCTTAGTCCTATTTGAATATGAGGACATCGTGTTATATAAAAATACATTTATATATATATTATGAACTAGTGCTCCAGCTCTCACCTCATCATACACTATCTGTGGGATCTTTGCAAATCTCATACTTCCCTCAGCCTCAGTCTTCTCAGCTCTAGAAGCCCTAAGATTCTTTAAAGAGCTGGTATGAAAATCGAATGTCATGGTACATGTGACAACGGTGTTTACAACAGAACATACCATGCAAATATAAGGTAGCAATATATGTAAGACCAGATGTATAGCTAAAGAGAAAGGACATGGAAATCCTTTAGCCCATGAGTGAAAATGATCTATAATGAGTTATTTCAAAGTTGCTAGGAGCCTTGTCCATTATATCATATTTGATAAATATCAGATTCAATAAATATCATATATTGAAAGTCTGCTATGTGCAAATCCCTGTTCCCGTTTTCTTTTATGATGAAAGGCAGCCTACAGTAAAAATCCTTATCCTAAAGAACCTTAAGATTGCATCAAAAAGAGCATTTTTCAATCTGACCCATTTTTTTGAAACCTAAAGTTAAGAGCATTTCTTATTATTCAGCAATTTCTTTCCATGGGGACATTCTGAAAATGCTTTACATTTATATATATTATGAACTTGTGTATTTCTCAAGAAATGCACCCTCTGGCACACTGATCCCCCTTTCTCTCACTCTCCAAAATACTGAAGAAGAATGATCCTAAGATGTTTGATGGCCTCCCTTATCCTGTAGTGGTGCATTTGGAGTCAAGATGGTAATGCCAAGTCTTGTCTGTATTCTGCCTTCCCAATAGGAATGGTTTCTGAGAAGTGAATCTGGGGTGAGGGATACCAATCACTGCCATTTTTGTGAAAAGCCAAGGTTGTACCAGGGCGACCCAACCTGAAGCAAACCCCAAATATGAGCAAATGATAGAATGAGGATATAAATATGTGTCAAGAGAGTCAGGATCATAAGGAGTTGAGGTATATGAATTGGTGAAAACAAGTGATTCAGAAATAAGTCTATAAGCAGATACCACGTTCCTACATGCAGCCAAGCAGAGGCAGACGTGTAGGCTAAAAGGACACAGGCTGTAAAGCAGCCAATACACCTTATTGTTTCTAATTTTCCTCTAATAAATGTCATAGAAAGGACTAAATAATCGTTTGGTACCATGTATCTTTGCAAGACCATCTCTGTGAAAAGTGTTTCGGAGTAACAATAGTAGACAGTACCACAGAGAAAGGGTCCTGCATTGAGAGGAAATCTCTCTCTTTTTGAGTATCCCTACAAAGATATCCTTTATGTCTTCCTGGTGGGCCAACATTTCTTGGGTACCTGCTAGTACATATAAGGAAGGTAACTAGTGCTTATGTCAGTCCCAATTTATGCAACTCCCTAAGTGGATAGCATTTTCATAAAAGGTCAGCGAAGTAAGGTTTTGATTCTGATACTTTTTTTTTTTTTTTGCTGTGAGGTATGGGCAACACTAGACATTTTTATCCAAGAAGTGTATATTCCACATATCAGACACCTTTGGGCAATATTATCTAGCAGTGACAATAATAAGATTTCTTCATTTGCCGTGAAACCTAATATTTAATGAACATTTTATTATCTCCAACCCCTATTTGAATGCCTTCCCACTCCAATACACAAACATGTTCATGCTTTCTTTATGTTCCATAATCATAAGCTTTAAAAAAATTCTTTTTTGTGTGTAGTTGACATACAGTGTTACATTAGTTTCAGGTGCAAAACATAGAGATTCAGCATCTCTGTACTTTATACTGTGCTCACTCTAAGTGTAGCTACCATTTGTTACCACACAACACTATTACATTATCATTGAGTATGTTCCCTATGCTGAACCTTTTGTTCCCATGATGTATTCATTTCATAACTGGGAGCCTATATCTCTCACTTGCCTTCTCCCATTTCCTCACCCCTTCCCTCTGGCAACCATCAGTTCTCTGTATTTATGGGTCTGATTCTGCTTTTTGTTTGTTTGCTTATTCATTTGTTTTGTTTTTTAGATTCCACATGTTGGTCTTTCTTTGTCTGATTTTTTCACTTAGCATGATACCCTCTAGGTCCATCCATGTTGTCACAAACGACAAGATCTCGTCCTTCTTAGTGGCTGCATAATATTCCTGTGTGTGTGTGTGTGTGTGTGTGTGTGTGTGTGTGTGTTTACATATATAGATGGATATAGATATATACATACCATATCTTCCTTACCCATTCATCTGCTGATGGACACCTAGGTTGCTTCCATATCTTGGCTATTGTAAATAATGCTGCAATAATCATAGGGCTGTATGTATCTTTTTAAATTAGCGTTTGAATAACTATAAACTTTTAAAGGGATTATATCAAGATTACCTTTTTTTCTACCATGTTACTGCTTTGATAACTTACCATCCATTAAATTTTATTAAGGCACTCTCCATGGCAATCCCTGAAACTACTTACTAGAAAATCAGTTTATAGCTCCCAAAACAAAAAGCCCAGGGGTGTGCTTAGGTAGGAATCTGAATTTTTAACAGGCACATAACATGATTTTTCTTAATATTAATGTTTGAAAACTATAGCCTCATACAAATAAAGCAAAAAGTAATTCTCATACAATTGAATGTTGGGACCAAAACGTTTTGTTAAACTTGGTCATGGATGAAATTTAAGTTCCTGCTTTTTATAAAGAATACTTCAAAGGTTAAAAATTCCCAGTAAATGATACTTAGCTATGCAATTCCAATTTTATCCCTATTTTAAGACCCAAAATAGCACCCAAGAGATCTGAAAGAGTTAATTCTTCTCCAAAGAATCAACTTTTCAAAGATGGTGACCATTACTATCATTTGTTTATTTTTGAGAACACAGAACATTTCAAACCCTATAGAAATTTATCAGAAAGCATTTAATGTTTGCTTTTGAGATAGGTACACAATAAAGATTTTCTTCATTGAATGATTGAGTCAAGAACTCATTCTCCTAACTTGACAGGAGGAAGAAGGAAGATCAATCAGAAAGGATGGTGTGTAGGGCCATAGCTCTAAGATACTGGGATAGTTACAGAATTGGGTAATACCCACTTATGTAGCAGCCCAGGATCAAGGTATTTGATTAGATGAAAGGGTCAGGAGTGGAAGGGAATATGACTAGAAATGTGTGTACCTGCAGAAAAGACTATGGAAAAATTAAATCCATTTATTAATTAATGTTTTATTGAGTGCTGCTTCTGTGCCTGGTCCTGTGCTTCTGGAAAGGCGGACTTGATAGGGTGACTAGATATCCCAAGTTTCCCAGGATGAGGGTTTCTTGAGAGGTGGGACTTCCATTCTAAAGCCATGCAAATTAGGGTGATTTGATTACTCTTGTCTCAAAGAAGTGCTAACAAGTGTGATGAATGTTACAGGTGCTAAGGGATCATGAACGAAGGGATGTCCAGTTATCCTCACTGAGGAACTGGGACGGATAGGAGTTGTGGAAAAATCAGACATCACTCACCCATGACCTAAATTAGGAGCAGGAGCAAGCGGGAAAGAGGGACATTCAAGGGAGAAGGAACAGCATGTTTGGGGGATGTATGGCAGCACAAGCATGAGAAAATCCAGAAGGAAAAAAGGCAACGGTAGACAGAAAGTGGTACAAAATGAAGCTGCGGATGGAGTGTTCACCTTTTATAGGGCCTTTTTAGGAAGGGCATGTATTAGCTTCCTAGTGCTGATGTAACAAATTATCACAAACCCAGTGACTTGTCAAACAACACACATTTATTATCTTACAGTTCTGGAGGTCAGGAATACTAACTGGCTCTCGATGGTCTAAAATCAAGGTGTCAGTCAGGCTGTGTTCCAGCTGCTTAGAGGCTGCCTGCATTCTTTGGTTCCTGGCCCTCCTCCATCTAGAAAGCCAGCAATGGTGGGTTGAGTCTTTTTCGCATCAAGTCACGCTGACATCGATTCTTCTGCCTCTCTCTTCCACTTTTAAGGGTTCTTGTGATTACACTGAACTCACTGAGATAATTCAGAATGATCTCCTTATCTTAAAGTCAGCTGATTAGCAACCTTAATTCTATTTGCAACCTTAATCCCCTTTGCCATGAAACATACAGTATTCACAGGTTCCAGGAATTAGGATATGGACATCTTTGGGGAGCAGAAGTTGGGGAGGTGCATTATTTTGCCTACTACACAGTATGTTGTGCTGGATTTGAAGAGGATTTGGAAAACTGTCAAAACCTTTCTTTGCAGTGGAGTGATAGTGCCCTATTTACATTCAAAAAGATCACTCTGCTGCATGAGGGGATGGCAAGCAAGCTATTCATGGGGGGGACCTGTTGGGAATCTGTCATAGTACTGCAGGTGAGAGATTTTGATGGTCTGGAGGAATGTGGCACGGTGGAAATGGACACATGTAAATGAATTCTGGCTGTCTTCCACAAGTAGAATTGCCATAAATTAGAGATAGATTAAGAACAAGGGAAAATGAGGAATCCCATGTTTTGTTTTGTATTTAGATGAAGAAGAGCGCTCACTGTAGGTGGGGCTGGTTTGAGACATTGCTGTGGAGAAGATAATGAATTCAGCTTGTCTTTGCTGAGTGGCACCAAACAGATGTCCAGTAAGGTGTTAGGTATGTATGCCTGGGCTTCAGAATGCACAGTCCCACTTTTTTCGCCCAAATATAACATTTATTCCTTCAAATGCTTTTGAGAGATGTTTTTGGTATTTGATAAATCTCTCCTGTGCATATCTTCCAATTTAGTGATAGGAGCCTTATCAGGGCTATTTCTGCTCATGGACTAGTCTATGCTAATCACCTTGACATTTTGTATTCATTCGGTGTGAGAGGACCGCTTTATCCTGCATTGATGGGGACACTTGTTTCTAATGAGAAATCTGATGAAATCAGGTGCTTTGAATACAGAACATGTGCAAACTTTGTAGCTTTATAATTCTCCTGGAGTTTGTCTTTTCCCTTTAGGAGAACACCATGGTTGCTTTTGATGCAAAACCATATCTGATAGTGATTTCTATCTGATAAAGATTTCACTTTAAAATTCATCAAAAGGGAAAAGTGACGTTTTCCAGTGGGAAGGTGGGAGAATGAGTCTTGGTCTGTCTGGAGGTCTCATACCCCTCGTCCACTCTGTTCTTTTCACAATAGATCATCTCATCAGCGATTCAGGAAAAAAAAAAAAGGCTTTTCCTTCTTATTCTCATTTTCTGACATTTTTACTCTAAAAGTCATTATTAATGGAGAAAATTCTGCCTATTAGGGTAATCTGTGTCTTCCCCTAGACTGGTGGTGTTTCATTATCATTTAAATATGCCACCCACTGCTCCTTCTAAAACCTTTTGAATGGAGGGTCATTAGTGGATTTTTTCCCCCTGAATTATGGTCGGTGGTTGTTAAAGCAAGTTGGTCTTCAGTGAAGCTCTTACCATGTAGAAGTGAAGTGGGGATTGAGTTAATTATCTGGATAATTCAGCCTCCTGTTATCTCTCCTCAAATGGAACATATTTCTCATTCTTTTTTTCTTTCTTCCCTTTCATCCCTTATGGGTTATCTTTGCCAAAGAAAGGCACTCATGTTTCCATGCTGCCTATAGAATGTAGCAAATTAAAAAAAAATGTTTTTTGATGTGCTATCTTTTTTTTTTTAAAGGCATGTCAAACTTCTAATACTACATATCAAAGCAGGACTCATCTCATGATTTGGATCATCCCTCTTTCCCCGTCATTTCAGGGGATGCATTTTCTTTTTCCATGCTTAAGATTCTCTTTGGGTTGAGGATTACTCTAAACCTGGTCTTTGTCTTCATTCTTAAGAATCATAACCCCCTCAGAATTAAAGTTGCTTCTTCTAGTGTAAATTGCCGAAGGTTTTCAGCAGGTCTCTTGCTGTTATGAATATCAGCTGAGCACACTCTTATTTTTAATCTTAGTGGGATGACCTTTCCTGGGCACCACTGAGTGCTGTGAAGTGATCAATCATTCTGGATTGATCAGTCATTCTTGATTCCATTTCCCATACCCAGTGCCAGGGAGTGGTGACCGTCTTTGGAACATGGAAACCACCATTGGAGGATCTACTTCTAGGGCAGGAACTTTTTGGTCTTAAGCAATCATTCTGAGCCTCAAGTTTTCATCTGTAAAACAGGAACATTTATGGTATGGTAATGATAAAATGAGATTTTTAAAAAAACGAAGACATTATAAGACATGTGAAGTATTCCCCTATTTGCCTTCTTCCATGTCCCCCCTTCAGTAGACCCAGAAAAGCAGCTTCTGTCATTGTTGTCACACTATCTGAGTCCCAGTGATGAGGTAGACATAATCCCAGGAGTGAGGATACAGTGGGGAACAAAACTGAGTCCCCACCCTCATGGAGCTTACACTCCAGAAGAGGAATCAGAATATAACAAATAAGCAAGTGAATACTAATTATAGTGCCAAATAGTGATAAGGACTCTGAAGAACAAGAAATCAAGGGTGAAAGAATAGAAGTGGCCAGAAGGCACCATTTAAGATCATGTCTGGATAGTGTCAGGGAAGGCCTCTTTGAGGATATGGTTTTTGAGTGGAGAGCTGAAATAACTCCATCATAACTGAGGCTTGTCTTGAGACTGTTGATTTTAATTATGTCAAATGCTGGCTTCTCTCATATATCACCAGAATAACCTCTTCATAAGATGAGGCTGAGTTTACTCTTTACTGAATTAAAGGAGAACACAAGCTACCTCACCAGAGTCTTAGTGGTGTCTTGGGAATGGGCAAGGTCAAGATATTTATTGAAATTTACAAGTGTATTGAAGGTGGGTCTTTCCACATGGGACTTGCTTAGGAGTGGGTAAGAATTATGATATAATAGTTTAGGATTGGAGGACACAACAAGGCAAGGATATTGGGATGAGGAGTTCAAAGAGGCTTGGGGTAGAAGAGGCTGTTTGATGCTTTCTTTGAAAAGCTGATGGATGTTTCAGGAAGTTTCTGAAATAAGCAGTAAAGTCATTTGGATTTTTGATTTCTGGGGTAAGAGTTTCCCACAGTAGTAATGTTATATGATGAAGACAGTAGAGTAGTAAAGTCACAGTAATGTAGACAGTGAGCAGTAGGTAGTTGATTCTCAACTACCACCATCATCATTATCTGCTAATGTTTATTGTGGGCTTTCTATATCCTGAATACTATGCTTGATACTAAGGATACAGCTAGGAGAAAAGAGGCATGTTTCTTCTTCCTCATGTAGCTTATAGTCTCTCTGTGGAAAAAGACGCTAAACAAATACTTGTGTTAATAATTAATTATAAATGTGATGGATGCTGTGAAGGAAAAATGTTACTTGCTATGACAGTGTAGTATAAATTAGAAGGTTCTGAAATGGTCTGTGTGTCTGGTAAAAACTTCTTGCATATGCACAAAAGCTAGGTAGAAAAGAGGCAAGGAAGGGGTTGGGTGAAGGGGACTAAATCTCAAAGAGCAAGGAGAAACAAAATGTCCCTATATAGCAGTAAATATTATAACCCTATGTTCACACACAGGTTGGCACAAATAATATCCTAAGATATATTCACAGTACACAGTGACAGTGTTTGGAATCATCCACATTGACACAGTCAATCAGCAATTGCTTGGCCCATTCTTCTAACTAAACAGCAGTTCTTTGTTGGAAGAATGAGTGAATGTTGAATTAATCAGCGCTGTTTAGTTCCTCAGTGACCTCCAACAGCTCATTTGCTTATGCAAAGCATACAGAAGCTTGATAGAAGACTTGTTTGCATCCTAGCATAGCCCACTCAGGAATGCAGGGAAGCAGGCAGAAGTGCCTCTCATGGTCATGCCTAAAGAGCAGGATGGAGATAACCCAGCCCATTTGTACCAAGTGATTGATTTTAGCTATCCTGGGTTTGGGGCTAGCAAACAGGGAGGAGCTGGGAGTGCTCTGAGTGAGGTCATATCTTAATGAATTGGTCTCTGTGGTTTGAGGTCTTCACTCTTTGCTTTGAGCACTGTTGGAGATGAGATTGCCTTGTGATGAAATATAGGGCATACATGGGGTCAGATTGTCATCCACTCTGTGTTCAGCTCCAACATTCAGGAGTTGTGCAAACCTGGCCATGTTATTTAACTCCTTCTTGCCCAGTTGGCCCATCTATAAAAAAGAGAGGATATCCATAAAATCCTATGGTTCTTGAAGGATTAAATGAAATACTTCAATGAAAGGCACTTACAGAGCCCAGAATATAGTCAATATATTATATATGGCTGGTGCTTCCATCATGTCAAGGGGAGCTCTCCATCCCGCTGTTGCTCTGCATACCTCCTGTGAGAAAGAGAATAGGGAAGAGCTAATTTCAGTTGTCTGGTGCATTGCAGGGCATAATTATGGGCATAGGCAGATTTGCTTGTATTTGGAAATCAAGCACTAGCAAAGGGATTCTTTTCTTGAGATTTGAGTCCCGATTTTTATCAAGATCTTACAGCAGCTTTCTTCATGGAAAAGAATAATAGTTGGCATGGATAGCTGATGTTATGCCATGGTTGTTGGTGTCTCTTTCAAATTCATATCTGAAGTAAGTCTTTCTCTCTCTGAAACTGAACCAAGCACATCCTTATTTTGACTTGAATTTTAGACAGCTATAGAGCAGCTGGAATAAAGCAGGAAACTGCCCTTCAGGACTCAAAACAGATAAAACTTTTTGTCATCCCCAACCTTGCCAGTGAGTTGAGTGTGGAATTCAGTTGGTTGATAAGGATAGTGACATATTTTCTCTTCGAGGTTTTATCAGATAAAAGTTGTGGAAAGCCCTATTTACCATCCACTCTGTGTTTCAAGTGGATAAAAACAAAAACTTGAAAATGTGAAAACTGTGGTGAAATAATGTACTTTGAAAATTTGAATGAGTGTAAAGCTACCCCGTAGCATTAAATAATGGGGATGAATTAAAAGCTCAAATGTTGAAATCCCTTAAACAAAACCTTAGAGAAAAGCTCACTTCTTAACATATGTCATTAGTGGATGGCAAACTATTTTGGATAGTTTACCAGGATAATACTAATATTCCTAGTACTCCAGCTCCAGATTGTAGAGAGTACAGGTGCAGTCTTACTGAGAACACACCTTTGTCTCTGGAGAATAAACCTGGCATGAAGAATGAGAGCTAAGCAGAAAATCCATGGGCATTTCCCATGAGAAAAAGAGCAATGTGAGTTGTGGGCCAATCGTCCAGGGTAGCCTTGGCTACCTCCACAATTTCTACTCATTGTTTTTCAGTACTTATAGAAGAGAATGATTAATGAGATTTCCAACCCAAAGGATTCAGAGGTTCATGGAGATAAGATAGGAAGGAAATTTTATTTTATTTTTTTACCTATAGAGTTCTTGTTCTTTACAGAGGATGGCACTGGGGGCCAATTGGTGAACTGAACAGCTTGAGATCTCTGTGGTGAATTTAGTGTGTGTCCCTTATTGATAAAACAAATGGAAAACACTGACTTTACTGTTAATTACATTGCTATACTCAACTTTCTTTTTCACTGTCCTTAAAATTCCAAGAAATCCCAGATTCAAGAAAAGGGGTCATGCAGTTAATACTGGATTAAATGTGTTTGTGGCATATAAACAAAACTAAAATATGGAATTCATACAAAGCACTGTATAATCTAGAATGTAGTCCCCAACTTTTCTGTAAGTACTCATTTTGACTTAAATATTTACAGAGAATATTTGCTTAACTGAGGTGGTGTTTGTATGCCAAAAATGGCACCCATATATCTATATCCATACCTATCAAGCTATGAACCACCCTTTCCTGGTGACTTTTAAAATTCTTTCTCTGTTGTTAATTACCACCACTTTGTGAGTACTTAATGGGCACCAAAGAATTTTTCATGTATTCTCATATTTAATCCTCATTAACAACCCTAAGAGGTAGGTGGCATTAATTCTGTTTTACAAATGAATTCAAATGAATTTTACAAATGAGTTTGAAGCAGGGCCTGGAGAACTTGGAGGCCCATACTTTTAATCAGCATACTGCTCTGCCTCCCTGCACAGTTGGTTGCGTGGCACCTGGTCCTCGCAAGGACCTGCATGAAATAAAGACCACATACAGTGGGCACTTCGCTGACATGTAGGAACCAAGGCAAAGTTGTGCTAGGTCACTTTATCCGTCCACCTTTTCCTGTTCCTTTTTTTCTTTTTTTCTTTTTTTTAAAGATTTTATTTTATTTATTTGAGAGAGTGAGAAAGAGAGCACAAGAGGGGGTAGGGTCAGAGGGAGAAGCAGACTCCCCACTGAGCAGGGAGCCCAATGCGGGACTTGATCCCAAGACTCTGGGATCATGACCTGAGCCGAAGGCAGTCGTTTAACCAACTGAGCCACCCAGGTGCCCTCCTGTTCCTTTTTCATCACAGTATTTGGCGAGAATTTATGAAGCAGGAGTTGATAATATAAAAGAAGGATGTGACAAGAGTTCCTATCTTCTTGAAGAGGCAGAGTTAGCTTACATGGAAATATATGTACTCTTAACCAGAGGATATTTTTGTGTGTGCTTAATAAATACACAACCATGTAAGCGTGTTTATGCATACACATGTTTGAATTGTATTATAATATATTAAATGTTATTTAGTTCAGAAATGGGAGTAAAGATGAGGAAATTAGCATTTCTTGAAGCCCACAAAATGCTGGGTGCTTTGCACACATGACTTCACAACATACCTGCAAGATACATACTTATTTCACAGCACACGCACAGATATGTATTATTTTTGCCATTATACAGTTGGGTAGTATATTAGAGATTATGTAACTTGTCCAAGTTCAAAGAATTAATATATAGCAGAGCCAACATTTGAATCTATGACTGTATTTACCCAAACCCAACCTTCTTTCCTATTATACTTCTTTTTCTTCCAGGCAAGGGGAGTCATTACAATGATCTAGAATACTGCAGATGGTTAAAGTGCAATTGGTAGTTCATAGAGGTTTTCTCCAATCACTCTACACAATAAAAAGCAGGCAGCTATCTCAAGGCCCAGAACAACCTGCTCTATATCTTCTGTTTTACTTTTCTGCTTAGCTCCTACCACCATCTACCATGTTATATATTAACTTGTTCCTTCCCACTAGGATATAAGTGCTATTTAAGCAAGGCCCTTGTTTCTTTCATTGCTAGGTCCCTTGTACCTAAAATGGTACTAGGTATTGAATATGATATTCAGTACCTATCTGTTGAAATAATGGTCACCTTTGTGATTGAATGATCGACATTTAGTGTTTATGTGTAATGATTATGATGATCTATGATCTATTGTGAATGATGATTACCATGGAACTTTAGCTTGAAAATTTTCCAAATACTTTTTTTTAAGCCCAGAGAACAGAGGGTTGTGAGCTGTGAGTGGAAGAAGTAAAAACAAAAGGGTGATAATCTATTTCTTTTTGCTTTGGGTTACCATGCAAAGTCATTGGTTACTTATAGAAATAATTCATACAATGCGAAAAACGGATATTCTGTGTGTTTGGAAATGAGAGGCATTCATCATATTGAAACAGCTAAAACTTTTCAATCCCTTCCATTAACTCATGAAGCTGCAGGTTGGGGCTGTGCTGCCTTGCCCATCTATTTAGTATTTCTGGACAATCAGGGTATGGTACAAAGCAATTTGTTTTTATATAATTTCCTTCGTGCTCACAAACACAACATGCATCACAGACAGAGTCAGTCATGGGCTAAAGAGAAAAAGGGATGATTTAAAGCGGGAGAGTTGTTCATTTGCTTTGGGGTATGAGAAACAATTATTTCAGTAGGCCAGGATTTCTGAAGGAAGTCAGGTAGATCCACTGGCCTGCTGCTTTCTTGAGGCCTGCTTTGCCTAAGTAACTTTTTCTTTTTAAAGGATTTTTTACTGAGCCATAAATGCTTTTAATGTGATGAAGGGTAGGTTTGCTTCATATAAACCTGGAAGCAGTATTTCCATTTCCCCCACTTTCCCCAAAGATCATCTGCCCCAACATGGAATTACAATTGGAAATACTGCTACTTTTATCATATGTCCTGCATTTGAAATGGACTTGGCTTTTAGCCATGTTTGAGAATATGATCTTCAAATAAATTCCCTTTTAGCTTTATGAATGCTTTTCATTTATTTATTTATGTATTTGTTTGCTTTGGAAAGGATTAGCTCATTTGCCTTTCTGGATATACATTTTTTAAACTTCTTTTGTGTTTTATTGACAGATTTAAGATGTGGTGACATATTTTCTCTTTGAGTCCTCTATTAGATTTCTGCAATAACCTGCAAAGTAATAAAGATGCTGTTAAATGTCAGGCATTGTACTAGGGTTTAGAGCTTTAGGGAAGGACAGACACAGGGATGGCCTCAGAAAGCTTTCTAGATCCTAGAGAGTTAGGGAAGATGGGTCCTTGAACTCAAATCCATTGCTTGTGAGGGACTTAAAGACTTTTCCATCATTCCTTTGAATTCAAGGGGACTTTTATGGTCCCCTATATCCTTGTTTTCTGTAGTGTCTTCTGGGCATTTGAACCCTGACATACAAATTCTTTGTGACACTGGTTATTATAAAATTCACACAAACCAATGATGAGATTAGCAGATGTTCATGAAGATCAGAACAACATCGGAGGGCTCATGTTTCATAAGCCACCATCCACATGACTCATTGCTATTCTCCAGAGTCCCCCCAGCTTTTCTTGCCTTCAGCAAAGAGCCTGGTTGTATGACTTTGCTTTTTTCACTTTTAGTCTTCCTTTGGAGAGCGATAAATGCATAAACATTCATCATTCTGCAGAACACATTGCAGAGGTTTTACCTTCTGCCATCCTCCATTCTCAGTTGTTTTTACACACATTGTTTCTATGTCTGGAATATTTCCCCTCCCCTAACCTCACTAATTTTCCTAATCCACTTGTCTTTATAACTTGGTGGTACATTTTCAGTGTTTACCACAATGCCCAACATTTAGAAGGCACTCACTAACTAGTTAATGAATCAATACATGAATGAATCAATGGAATGAAGTGAGAGTTCTGAGGTTGCCATTGAGATGGCATTACCCATCCAATGAGGTCCACATGCTCCACAGATTCATGTCCACAAATGATACCCGTGGGATAGTCACAGGTTATATACACACATGTGTTTTCTTCCTCTGATAGCTGAAGGGAACTAGAAACAATGACACCCCACTAGCAATGAGCACACCTAGCATCCAGGTCTTGGTTTCTAACACCATTTCCCAATATTGTCTTAAAATGGTTGATTCTAGGACTAGATCAGGAAATATACAAGATAAGCCAGGAGGATCTGGTACTGCCAGAAAATAAGGAAGTACTCAGACAATACAATGATGGTCTATGTTAGGGAGATAGAGGAACCTGAAAGAGCTCCCAAGGGCCAGAGCTGTAACAATTTTAAGCAACAAAATAAGGTAGTATTGGATTATGATATGAAGTGTAAAATAAATATCCATGAGTTCATACTGATACAAATAAATGCTTTAATAAACTAACTGGGGCAGGGGGAGGGGGTAGAAGAAACAAATTTCCGGTGCAGCAGAATCCCAAATAATTTATATGTATACCCCATCCTCAAAGAGGTGAAGCATAACTCTGCATTCAAGTGTTGGCTACACATAGTGATTTTTTTTCCCCAGAGAGTGCAATATGGGAAGGGGAAGAGGATAGAAGAACTTTACAGCGGAGAAACCTGATAGATACTTCCTCAGCCAAGAGAGCAATGTTGCATCAACAGTGATAACTCATGTTGATTTTAAGTACCCTTGATATAATGTGATGGAAATGGTCTTAACCTTAACCTTTGTGGTCTTTCTCTGAAGACCTACCACCCCATCTAATCATGAGAAAAACATCAGACAAATCCCAACTGAGGGACATTCTACAAATTCCTGAGCAGCCATTTTCATAACTGTCAGGGTCTTCAAAAATAAGCAAAAACGGAGAAATGGTCATAGCCAAGAGGAGCCTAAGGAGACATGATGACAAAACCTACCATTACTGGGATAGCCTAGATAGGATTCTAGGACAGGAAAAGATATTCGGTGAAAACCAAGGGGATCATTCCAAATGAGGACTTTAGTTCATAATAATGTATCAATGTTGGCTCACTAATCTGCCAGATATACCCTACTACAGTAAGACATTAATAATAAAAATTATTGATGGGTACGGACTAAATGGGAACTCTCTGTAATTTTTCTGTAAATTCAAAATTGTTCCAAAAAATAAACTGTGGAAGGAAACTAAAAGCCATGGGCAATCACTCCTGTGGCAGCCAGTGATGGATTCCCTCTTCCTGGTGCCCTGGGCCAAGACTAAACTGTGACTCTGCTCTTTTGCACCTGGGGACAGCTACTTGGAGCAGTATTCAGTTAAGAGTAGCAGCACTCACTCTCCCCACACCGTCCCTTTGCACGCCCTACTTGCAGATTTTATTTTCATTTGCTTCAAATAGCACTCAGGTGCTGCCACAGGCAAGTATCTGGCTGCCTTGCACGTTGTTGTTCAACACACTGGGGAAAAATGAGCCTTCTTGCTGGAGTTTGGGTCCCTGAGCAAATAAACAGAAAAGAAGAATGGTGCATGCAGGGGGTGGTGAGGTCAAGGGAAGGCCTGGGAGCCAGATGATTGAGAAGTGTGTCCTTAACTCAGGGTTTGAGGAAATCCTGCTCTTCTCCCCTTTCAACTTACACTATTCCTCAGCCTCCAAGAACACCACCCCAACCCACACCTAGCTTCTTGGAGAGGGTAGGGAAAGTATTGTTGGCCCTGAGCATTTCCATTCCTAGGGTTTAGATGTTGGAAATAGCTCTTCAGAGTCTCTAGCTTTCATGCTGGTTTTAGTGGTCTGCATATGCTCTTTTGTGCTTTTTTGCTTTATTTTTTTTTAATTTTTAAATTTTTAAAAATTCCAGTATGATTAACACATAGTGTTAATTAGTTTCAGGTGTACAATATGATGATTTAACAGTTGTAGACATTACTCAGTGCTCACCACAATAAGTGTATTCTTAATCCCCTTCACTTTTTCACCCCGCACCCCCGACCACCAGTTTGTTCTCTATGGTCCTTCCTGCTTTCTGAGTTCTGTCTTGGGCTCTAGAAAGACATTTGGACTAAAACCAACAGTGTGCAAAAGCCCTTGGGAATCCCAGTGTGGAATGGTAGCTATCTCAAGTTCCATCTTCCAAAACTTCTTAGAATCCTGTTGAGAGTTTAAAGTGAAGAGTAGTCTCTGGGGCCACCCAGATTCACCCTGCAGTGGTGAAGAAACCATTTAACCTCCATGAACCTGATGTGCAGAACGGAGAAGTACGGACTCCTACTTTGTAAGACTGTGTGAAGATTAAATGCGTCAACACATGTAAGGGACTTTTAATGGTGTCTGGTATCTGGTAAATTCCCAATAAATGTTACCCCTCAGAATCAGTTGCATATACTTAAACTGCGAAGCATTAATATTTCCCATTTCACCTCCTCTTGATGTGAGGAGGTAGAAAGCTCTTGTCAGCCCTTGTCTTGTCTTAGAAAAAGATTAGAAGTTGCCACCTAAATGTAATATTTGTAATTGAAGGGGCTTACATTTTGTTTGGATTAATAATTCACTAATCAATCCCATAGGTAAAGATCAAGCTGAGAAATCTCATTTTTTCCATTATTAATAATTTGAATATTCCATTTACTGAGCGATTATTATGCGCCAGACTCCATGCTAAGTGCTTTATGTGATTATGTCTAATCCTTCCAGCAGTAGGAGGTAGATACTATTATTCGTTTCACTTAACCTAACATCAGAGAGGTTAAGTGACATTTTAAGCTTGCCAGGCTAGTAAGAGGTGAAGCTAGGATTCAGAACGGGGCTTACGGATTCTAGAGATAGTCTCCCAATCGCTACACTCTATTGCTTCTGCTTGTTCAATAACCTAGAAAAGAGTGGTAAAAAAGGATCTTTTGTCTCCTGTTTTTATGGGGAGGGAAAGGGGATGAAGGAGAGGAAGTGCTATTTGTACATATATGAAGACTCAGTGCCAGAGGGGCATGCAGAGTTTGAAATGCATTAGTAGCAATGCTGAGGTCCTGGAGTCTGTTTTCCTCCTTGTTTATCCGTCAGCTCTGTGGGCTTCCATGCCAGCTGGATTGTTTCTCTGGGCCTCGGTCTAAGGAATCAATTTCTTATAGTAAATCATCAGCTTGTTGCTGAAAAAGGTCTTCTGACCGCTTATGGTATACATTAATCACTGAAGATGGAGATTTTCAGCCACTTGATAGGAAGATTTCCTGTGATGTGTTTTATGGTATTTTCAGGGCTAGAGTATATTCTCAGAATGAGAGAAGCCCAAAGAAATGTTGTCTGTTGTGAGCCCCATGGGCTTATTAACTATGCTTTGCCATGTATATAGATATGATGAAAATCATTTTATCTAGAAAGCATTTCTTCATATCCATTGTCTTTTATTCCTATCACTGGCTGCTTCCATAATTAATTTTACAGACCTTCAGTCTGCTAATCTCTTATAGCCTAAATGGATCTGGCCTGTAATAAGCCAACTAGGATTTGACAACCTACTGTGTGTGCCTTATGGCATAATTTAAGCCAACAAAAGCTTTGTGGATATTTAAAAAATGCAGTTGAAACCATTTAATAGTATTTATATAAATTATAAACCTTCATCCAGTGCTTCAAATTAACATTGGAATAGTAGATCATTAAATTAATGGGATGTGATCTATGTCCTCCAAGATTTCAAAAACATCATTTTTAATAAAATTGTTAATTAGAGAAAGTAGTGATTACAGAACATGAGAAACCATTTTGGTTATTTTCATTGTGTTATGTGTGATTATGTGAATTATTAACTCTGAGTAGCATTCAATTTAGTTCACTTCTGTGGCTTTATGAACTATTTCTAGTCTGTATCTGTTCTTGTTTTCAACTAAAAGTATGACTTATAGATTTCAGCCTGTACCTTGTAATGAAAATAAGAAAAAAAACTTTCTTGTACGTTTACATAATTGTGTAGTATTTCTTTGTAGAATTCTTTCCACTGTGTACCTGCCTTAAAAACTTGCCTATAAGTGATCATAATGTGCTCATTTTTTTTGCAAAGAAAATTTGGGCTTTTATTCACTGTATAGTTAATGCTATTATACCTCCACTGCTGGAACCAAATTTTTTTTGTCAAATTTATTGAGATATCTTAACATTCTGAGACACATTTTCCACACTATATTTGGAAGAAAAATCGAAATGAAAGATAGATGCATTTGCATCTTACATTGCAACTTTTTACTGTGGTTTGGCATTGGACCATTTTGAAACTCACTCTTGTGTTTTATAGACAGGGGAATGCCACTCAATTCTATCCAGTGTTACAAGGCAGTTATAGCATTCTGGGGCAGGATGGACCATCTTTTAACTGACAGAAGCTTCGTAAAGTAGATTCTGCAATTGCAGGAGTATTTGAAATAATCTTTATGGAAATGCATTTGCCCATCGTAGGTTTTAGTACAATTATGCTCTGGTGTTAAGAAGCTGTTCATTTGTGTTTCAAAGACGAGCAGGGAAAGGGCCACTCTACTGCACAGCTTTGTCAATACCTTCACAAAGATAGCAGTGCACATGGTACCCCCTACGGTTGTGCAGTGTGAAATGTACAGTCTCAAAGAACCCAAGTTTATTCAAGTTATTTAAGCTGAAGACTAGCATCTTTGCTTTAACAGGGTGCTGGTACATCTTGCCTTTATTCCTTTAGGCAGATATATTTTTCACTTGAAGGGAATCTGAAAAGAGCAAGCTGAGCCCTATGGCTAAAATTTTAATCTTTAGACACTCCCCTTATAAAGTATTTTCACCTTCTTAAATATTACAAATATGTAATATTGGCAAAATAACTGATAATTATGTTATCAGGTTAATTTCATTCACTGAAACAGGCTCAGAAGAGATGGGACATGGTGTTGACAAGAGCAGAGAAAAGATTTTGATACCTGAAACATTGCTCAGGGGACAAATTCGGTGGACTGGTATAGACACAAGCTCAGACCCAGGGAACATGACTAGGAGCATGCTGAGAAAAGACGCTGGCCAGAGGTTCTAAAAAACTGATGATTTAAGGTCACCTGGAGAGCTTTACAAACCACCAGCACTTGGAGCCGTCCTCACTCCTTCAGACCACTTGAATCAGAATGTCTGGGGTCAGGACCTAGGCATCAGTATAGTTTTCAAGGGTCCCCAGGTATTTCTTGTGCACAGTCAGAACTGAGAGCTGGTGGGCAAGGGGAGCACTAAGAAGGGAAAATGAATACAGGGACTGACTTTCCTTCCTTCCCTCTTTCTTCCATCCATCCATCCATCCATCCATTTATGCATCCAGCAAACACTTATTAAGAATGTCTTATGTGCTACCCACTGTTCTACGAGTTGGGGATACAGCTGTGAATGAAACAGACAAAGCCCTTATCTCTGGGAACTTACATTGTAGCCTACTGAATCAAACCTTTCTGACTCACTGGAAATCGAGCTCAGGGTAACTATAACATACAACCTTTCACTAAAAGCACACATAAAATCATTTTCATTAGAGTATTATTTTGGACCACAGAAAGGAAGTCTTGCCCCACACTGCCCCTCCCCCCTAAAAATCCAGAATTTAAATTATAAAAGCTTTATGTAATGGATTCATATCACTTCTATTTGTGAGTTTTTCCTATTTGAACACCCATCCTTCCCCCATGTACCTCCATACCTCCTTTTGCCTAATTTGTCCCCATAAAACTCATAACAAAAGCTAAAACTCTTAAAATGCCATGATGCTTAGATCTGCTTCCCAAATGCTTTGGAACTTTCCATAAAGTTCAAAAAAATTCATGGTTAGGGGTTCCTTAGACTGAGGCAAGGTGCTAAATTTGTCCACTATGAGCCACCTGCTTGTATGTCATCCGTTGGCACTGGCCCAGGCATTTGTGTGCCAGGACACATGAAATTAAGTTTACCTGATGCTGCCTGACAGCAGCGTTCTGCTACAACGTGCAAATTAGATAAGGTTAAGGTAGAGGGCAGAGTTAATGGATGGCTTCATAGATTGATACTAGAATAGTGATGGCTTTAACCAGAAGGTGACTGGTTATGGTCCAGCTTGGGTCATTGGTGCTCACAGCTTCCTGTTATTGATGCCTGTGCAGTGACCTGTGGGGTAACGCATGGTTTATTTTTCATTGGATTTTACAGTACAGTCCAACATCACGTTAGTGGTGGGACTTCATTGACCTTTACTCTGGAATTTGAGGAAGGAAGGTGAAGGCATGAATAGGTGATGGAGACTAAATAAGCTAGTTGTTTTTTGAATGTTGCTCAGCCCCCATTCCAAATGTGTGACACATGAGCAAGGCTACACGTTTGTGTAGCTGCCACCTGGGAGTGGCACCCCTTGGGCAGAAGCTGACACGATCATTTGGGTCTCTCAAGGGATGCTGGCACAGGCATCTCTCAATATGAAATGATCTAATACAGACTTGAAAATCCAACAGAATAATTTTTTTTTAAGTTAAAGGAACTTAAAGTTGCATCTGCCTCATTAAAGCTCAGTTGTCTTCAAAACCATTTTTCACTCCTATTGAAAATGCAGAAATTTTCAACTTCGTCTAATTTTTGAAGATGCAATGTTCAGTTATGTCATAAACATTAGTAAAGCATCTATTGTACAACTTAATGACATCTTATCCCAAGCTATGGATTAATGGCATAAACTAAGAGTTGAGGAAAAAATAAATTCAAATATTTACACAAAAACCTAAATCTTTCGTTGGAAAGTTGACCACTGATGCATAGAAGGAAACAGAAATAACTATCAAAGGGATTAGAGAATGATCTAGAGATGCACTGGGATGGGATTGATGGGTTTATTTATTTGTTTAAATAATTGTTTCTTCTATAATTAAGTTTTAAACTACTCCCATTTCAAGTACAGTTGAGTTTGTTCCTGGCAAGAAAGTGTTATATTTTTGAAGGCAACAGCAATAAAGAACAATTTAGAAACTAAATACCATTTTTAAAGTTTCTGAAGATTAAACAGGAAAACACTTTGGGGCTTAGCTAACAGGCTAAAGGGAGAAACGAATTTCACATAAAAATCAATCGCTCTGTTCGCTGACACCCAGTGACAGAAATAATAATTGTGTCCATGTAAAATCAGACCCCCTTGTTACTTTTTAATGAAGTCTGTCTGATTCTGTGATATTTTTGGCTTAGGAAATGAAAGAGATGTTTTATTAAATGAAACTAGGTCTACAAAGGTAAAGAATCTGAATACGTGTGTAATCTTATACTATACAATAAAGAGCAAATATTAAAAAAAATAGAGAAACATAAATGTAGTTTCAAATAGACTTATTTCCCAAAGAAGCCTTATCTTTGCTGTCAATGGAATAGTGGCCTGTGTTTTGCATTTGAACACTGGCAAAAAGCCATTGGAAAGGAAAGAAAGGTTTACCCCCTCTTGGATCCTTATGCCACAGCGTCTGTTCCCCGCCATAGTGAGAAGTCCAACTATCCTTTGCAAGCCAAGAAAAATAGGACCTTTTTCCAATGGTGTGCTGCTAAGATGCTGGCAGAAGGCAAAAGTGCTTTCCCAGAACAGTATAAAGCCCTTTACCTGTTTAAAGCTTGTTACTTGGTTTGCCAAGGTAAAAAAAACTTTTATTACAATCTTTCTGGCTTTTTCCTTCGTTCCTTCCCTTTTTTCCTGTCCCTCTGTCTCCCTCTCTTACCTCCCTTCTCCCTCTTTCCTCCTTACTCGTAAAGTTAAGGCACTTAGTGCAACCTCAGCATTATTATTTTTAACACTCACCTTGCCAAGGGGAGTAAAACTCCAAGGGAGCTGCTGCTGCTTCTTCTTCTTCTTCTTCTTCTTCTTCTTCTTCTTCTTCTTCTTCTTCTTCTTCTTTTTTTTAGGCAGACCTCCTCTATTCTTGATGCAGGGCCCTGGATGGAAACCTTCAGCTGACCATGTTTCCCCAGTGTTCATGTGAATGTGTGTGCATGTGTCTATGGGCATGTGTGCACACACACTTTCATAGAGACATATGGTCATGTGGATGGTTTTTGTGGTCCCTCAGGTTCTTTACTGTTGAATGTGATGTGTTTGGTCAAATAACTGAGAGGGAAGCATCCCCATGTGTAATTACTCACCCTCAATTACATACTCAGCCCCCAGTTATCAAAGAACATCTAAGAAATTCCACTGGGTTAAACAGGTAGACCTTTTGTTCCTCTCTACCTTGTTTGTTGATTTGAGAGACAGAGACAGAAGGCAAAGGGAGAGGCAGAGTGGAAGAAACTTCCATAGTAACTGGAATAGGGTGGGGTGCCACCCTTTCATAATTTTTATCTAGTTCCCAGTACCTGCTTCTGTCCAAAACTACAAGAAGAAATGTCAAAGTGGGTGTGTGACAGTGTGAGTGGAGAGGGTAACCTCCTTAGACTAGCATCTCACAGGGAGAGGCCTTGGCAAAGGCACAGGCCATCAAAATTAATGAGCCTAAAATGGGATTCACCTTAAAAAAAGGAGCTTTTGAAAAAATTAGCTTTCCTTTAAACAGTCTGCCTGTGCTACTAGAATAGGAGCTATAAATCTGTCTGGTAGGGTCCTGTGTTCTTAAAATAGATAAAAGATGGATGGATAGATGGATAGATAGATGAATAGATGGACGGATGTATATATACATGTGTACACATTTACCTTCTTCAAATAGGTACTTCTTTTCTCTTCAAGTTTGTCTACCTCTGGGGAGTGGAACATGGGAGTGATGGGATATGCAATATTCTTGTAATAAGACCCAGAAAATGAGACCACCTCACCTCCAGACTCTTCTAGGCATGTTTTGAGGCATTGTTATACAGTGGAAAGGACACAGATTTTTGAGTCACCAAAAACTAGATTTAGATCCTGACACTACCACTTTTTAGCTTGAGTAGCTTTGGTCAAGACAGTTAACCTCAGTTTCCATGTCTGTAAAATGGAAGAATCATTTCTCATTGTGGGATTGTTGAGAGAATTAGAAGACATCTATCTCTATCTCCTATACCTGTTGGCTAGACCAATATCTATACGTAATGCCTAATTCAACGCCTAGAATATAGAAGGACCATTGATAAATGGAGGCTGCAGCTACTACTTTCATTGCTACTAATTATGTTCCTTTTACTCTCTCCTCCTCCTCTTGATATTTTTTTTTCTACAATACTTCTTCGAAGTAGAAGTCACATCTTAATTCCTTTGGCTCCTTATTCAACTTTCTCTAGGTCTCTGGCTACCAGTGCTGGCTATTCTCTCTCTTTCTGTCTCTCTCTCTCTTTCTCTCTGTATGTATGTATCTGTATCTAAGCTAATGGTGGTAGATACAGAGCTATACGTAGAGACTGTTCTGCATTCAGAGTTTGCAGATTTAGAATTGCAAATATTTTAATCAAATTTCCCTTGATATTTTGCAAATACTACAAACACCATGTCTCCCATCCCTTCCCCCCATGTTTCCTTTTTCCATAAACAATTTTATATTTTTAATTTCAAATTTTGAAGGTAACCTCAATTGTATGTCTTCAAAATAGTGAAATCAGAAGTAGGAAAATATAAAGGTGGCAGCTTTATACCTCAACACTGACAGACCTTAAATCAACTGTTAAAATGGATGCTATTCTTAAAAGGTAATGTAACAAATGTTCTTATAAAGCAGTAGCAAATATATCATATATATGAGACAATGGTGAACAACCCTAAATTAAGCTAGAATTTTAGGATATCAGATGGGTTGGTTATCTAAGATGCAAGGTTAAGTCTTATCTTCTCTCCATTACCCTGAGGGTGGATGGACATGGCAAAGACCATTGATGCCTTTGATGGAGCACCAATAAATAACAATAGCTTACCATGTAACAGATCGTTTTGTAAGCACTTTTCGTAGATAGTTTGATCTTCACAGCACATTTAGGGAATAGATGCTACTCTTACCTCGGTTTTACGGATGAATTAGCTAAGTCCCAGGGAGCTGAAATGACGCCCTCAAGTTTGCAGAATTAGTATGAAGTGGACCCAGTAATGGACAGCAGTTTCTTCTGACCCCAGGAGTATGTGCTCCTGCACTTTCCCATCTCACTGGACTATCAGAGGGGCTTTCTCTGTTGTGAATGCATATGTGCCACTTTGGGTTTTTCTCACAGCTTGTGCACCAGTAGTCAGCACTTCTGTGTGTCTCCTGCAGAAGTGCACGTGATGATGGGATGTTTTGTGAGGCATCTCTAGGCTTCTCCATGCTGCGCATTTGTGCATCCCACTGTTGCTTCCTCATTCCACATTGGCAGCTTGTGGCTTCTGGCCGAGCTTTGGAAGTGAAGGCTGAAGTTCCATCTCAACAAGGGGATAAAACCATGGCAGAATGAATAAAGTGGGAACCCTGATGTTGGCAGCTGGAACCCAGACTTGGGTTGTGTTGAATTATCAACAGGTCCTTGTGTCACTGTAGCTTTGGCTCTTCTTGGATTTTTTTTTTCTTTTTCTTTTCTTTTTGCATTTGAAATTAAGTAGTAACAAGGGCAGGGGAGAGGGAGCTGGGGTGTTTTGCTTTCATATGATGGAAACCAATGCCTGCATGCTATCTGTTGTACCTTTTGGACAGGTAAGGTGATTGCAATAACAAAAGAGTGACTGTAGTGCCAGGAACAGAAAGTAAGGCATTTTAAAAGAGTCAGAACAACTGCGTTGCATCCACAAAAACCATACCTTTCTTTCCCTAGCTACTGGGGCTGCCTAAATTCTCAACTCCTACTTTGAAACACAAACCCTTGTTGTTCTAACTTAATTTTTTACCTGCAGAGTGGTTAGGGAAAATCCAGGGTCATTGTGGCAGGTAGAAACAGCCCAAAATGAGACTTGCTTGTGTATTTGGCAAGGGGGCTGCGGAAAAAGTCATGAAAAAGGTTGGGATGGTCCTCTCCACACTGCGTGACCTCTTTGGGGTTGTTTCCAGCTGTCTTGCCCCCTTCTTCTTCTTCTCTTTGTAAACTTGACAGCTTCACTGACTGTTTATCTCCAAGCTTGACCTTCAAGTAATTGCACATATGAGGCTTGTATTATATACTCTCAATGATAAATATTGAAAAGATCTCACAGCTGACTGAAATCCTCTCAACCCAGGCATATAAAAGTGGTGCTGAGTCCAGCCCTGGAAGCCAAGCTTGTCTAATGCCACATGGATCTCCTGTCTGTTAAGGCAGAACCAGGGAGGAGAGGTGGCATGCTGGCAGACACCAGTTCTCTGATCCAGTCACTGCCACAGAGACCAAAATGCTGCATGTTAGATTTGGGATATTTTCCCCTGTGATTACGTTTATGGAGCTGGTTCCCGACTTGCACCTTCTCAGTTTTCTAGGTATACATGTCTGTGTCCATATCTCTCTTCAATTCATTGTACCTTTTTTAGTTCTTATATGCTATGGTTTCTCTGCTCTGTGATTGAAGCTTGCACTCTTAAGTGTATGTTCATCTATCTTATCACTTTGGGGGTTGTTGTATGTATGTAGGTTCATTTACTATTTATTCCACAAATATTTATTAACTAGTCATATGTGCCAGGCCAAGATTGTGCATAAGAGGCCTATCATGGATAAGAGAGCGAACCTTGCCTTCCTTTTTAATGTTTGTAGTAGCACGGCTTATACTTTTTTTTTTTTTTCAAGTTTAGAAACAACCTAAACTGTCATCAAAATGAGATTGTAAAGGTGACTGGTGGTAAAGTAACACGATGGAATACTGTGGAGCAGTGGAAAATGAATGAGTAGATGAATCTCATTAAAGATGAATCTTTAATGCTGGGAAAAAAACAAGTAACAAATGGATATGTTACCACTTATGTGAAGTTTAAAAACATGAAAAATAATGTGAAACAAATTAAGATATTGCTTTGGCTATATAGGATACATACATAGGATGTATATTTATATACATGCATCTGCATATATTTAGGGGGCTTCTAATCTCTTCATAATATCTTATTTGTTAAACTTGGTATAGAAAACAGGTGTTTGTACTCTATATTATACTGCTTAGGTGTCTTAAATATTTCATATCCATTTTTTATAAATAAAAATTGATATACTTACTCCAGATTCACCCGATTTTATTTATTTTTTTATTATTATTATTTTTTCAGAGTCACCCTATTTTAAAGAAATCATGAATTATTTTTCACATGTACTCTACAGAAGTTGGGGGGGATAGTGGAAAGGCTGAGGGAATTATTTAAAATAATGGAAAAAGGGTTTGACAGAAAAAGAAAAAGAAATGTGTTTGTGTTTTTGTGTTTTGAGAGCTTTGGCCTTAGGTACATCTCTGATCCCCAGTGCAGTTATTAATTAGCCCTAGCATTTGGGGAAGAATGGTTAATTTAGGTGTAAGTTCCAGTTCATGTGAGTTGGCCCTTTTTTAAACATCAGGCTGTTACGAGAGAATCGGTCCTTCCATTACCTTGAGGGCTGGGAGGAAAACTCTGGGTCTTATAATTCTCCCTTCTTTCTTTGTAAGTCTTGTTCACTCTCCAAACCTACCTCTCATGTGAAGTTTTCCAATACCATTGCTTTTCCTCTAAAAATCCCTTTTTTTTCCCCGGGATCTTTGTACTTTCCACCATCCTAAACCACAACCTGTTGGAGCAAGAAAAGGCCTGGCATTTATATGACCCAATTTACCTCATTTTATATAGACAAGGAAACTAAGACCTAGAAAGGATGAATGACTTGTCTTCTGGTTCACACTTATTTAGATATTTTTGAAATGTTTGTATTTCCACCTTACAG
>NW_027397075.1:10750367-10771305 GCF_003265705.2 Callorhinus ursinus | reverse complement strand
ACCCTCTTTAGTGTCCTTTAATCTGGGACAGCAACACAATCCTGCTTTGTCTTTCATGATCTTGATATTTTTTAAGAGTACAGGCCAAATATTGATTTTGTAATTAATCTCGGTTTAGGTTTTCCAGCTCTTTCCTCAGGATTTGAGTCAGCGTATGCGCTCTTGGTGGGGATACTGCAGGAGTGCCGACGCCCTTATTCTCTCAGTGCATCATATCAAGAAGCATGTAATAGTTTGTGCCATTATTGGCGATGTTATCTTGAATCACTCCGTTCAGATGGTGTCTTCCAGATATTGCTACTAGAACATTTCCCGTTGTAATTAATAAGTGGTTTTAGGATTAAATGCTTTTAGGCTTTGTAAATATCCTGTTTGCCATCAAACCTTCACTAGTTTTATCACCCACTGATGATTCTTGCCGAGTAATTGTTACTGTGATGGCTGTCACATGATGGCTTTCCTAACCCCATCACACGTACATGTATTAGTTGGCATTCTATTTCCTTTTTCTCATGTATTCATTTAATCATTTGTTTCAGTGTAGAGTCATGAATTCATATTTTATTCAGTGAGTTGCAATCTGTTGCTGTCATTATTTGTTTCAGTGTTCAGATCACCCCAGATTTGGTCACTAGGAGCCCCTTCAAGCTGGCTCCTATGTCCTTTTGGCATGTCCCCATCATTCCTTGATGACATCTTCATCTATTGGCACCACGAGATGTTCCAGGATCATCTTGTACTGACTCTGCCCCCAGCTGGAGAACCAGACATTTCTCCAAGGAGCCCTTTTTCCTTTTTAGTGGAGAATGGTATTTGGAAACAAAGTTCTAGGTACTCATGGTGTCCAGGTTTTCTAAATGGACAGTGTGGGCAGAACTAAGTAAAAAACATACTCTTGCCACGTAGACATCTGTATCTCTCTGTCTTTGAAAAGCCATGAATTTATGTGATACCTCAAATTCTAATATAACACCACAGAATTTATTCTATCCTCTCTCCTTTCTATTTTATAGCCTCCTTCCCCAACGTGGAACCTGGCTCCCACAGTTACTTATTTATTCAATCCTAGAATACACAGAAAATAAGTTCCAAAATGTTAATCCATACTACTTTGAAAAACAAACCTGCCAACTAGTGTTCAATATTTGTTTATAGTTATTTTATCTTCAGTATGAATGTATAATTCAAAACATTATGTTCTAAAGTTACATGGGTTAATTCATTTTTCCTCTTTTAGTATTATATATTATTCACTTGAAATACAGACAGATTTATTTTTCTGCTTATATTCCATTTTATTACTTTTTTCCATCCATGTTAATTTTCTTTAATTTGATTTTGTGTATGTCAAACATTGTCATCATTCCAGAAGTCCAAGTGATTCAGAAGTTACACTCACAAAAGTGTCACTCATCCACTCCAAATACTTTTGCTTCATTTCTACTAATCAACTGTAAATAGTTGTTTTCATTACTTTCTGGCTTATTCTTCAGTCCTTTTCCCCCCAAAATAACATATGTGTATGTTTTCTTACTTTTCTTCTATCTTATGCATAAGGCCGTACACTATCAGTTCTGCACTCCCCCCCACAACCTCTTTACCATGCACATCTATTAGGAAGTAGGTACAAAGACATCATACAGCTTGCACTTTTAAGGTCTGTAAAATGTCAGCCCTCTGCATTTAGATATTCTATCCAAATCCTCGCATAAAAGATCTACTTCAGGCAGATATGACAAACTTTTTTTGTAGGGCTAAGCATACCTTTTAGTTTAGAATGAGAACACACTAGTGCATTTTGATTTATTTTTTAAAGATTTTATTTGACAGAGAGACACAGCGAGAGAGGGAACACAAGTAGGGGGAGTGGGAGAGGGAGAAGCAGGCTTCCCGCTGAGCAGGGAGCCTGATGTGGGGCTTGATCGCAGGACCCCAGAATCATGACCTGAGCCGAAGGCAGATGCTTAACAACTGAGCCACCCATTTGCCCCTAGTGCGTTTTGATTTTATCCAGGAATTGTATCCTGGAAATCACTCTGTGTCCGCAGGGATCTTCCTCATTCTTTTTTATTGCTGCATAATACTACATTATTCAAATGATCATATGTTATTGAACCAATCTCCTGTGTGCCCATGTAGGTGATTTCCAAATTTTTTGCAATTACAAACACTGCTGCCATGAATCATCTTGTCTGTCTGTCTTGCCTCCTGTTGGAGGGGTCTCTTCAAAATGAATCTCTAGAACTGAGGCTGATGGATGATGAGGTAAATGCATGCATAGTTGTTAGATATTGCCAAATTTCCCTCCATAAGGATTACATTCCTCTTGCAATATATGAAAGTGCCTATTTACCCAGAGCATTTCCAAAATGTATTTTCTAGGTTCAAAAGATTGTTTATTTGTTTTTTTTACCTATCTGATAAAACTTATCCTTACTAGTTATCTTTTATCAATCTTACAGACTATGAGATCATTGAGGAAAGAGATTTTATGCTTGTAATCATGTTTGTATCCCCATTGCTTAGGAGAATGTCTGGTACAAAATAGATGCTTGAATACCAGTTGGTAGGATTGCTGGGTGAAGGATGGTTTCATGGAAGGTAGTTGGGTGGAAGGATGATTTGGAGAAAGAGTGAGTAGAAGCACGGATAACTAGTTGGGTGGTTAAATGAATGGAGTGTTGGGTGAGAGGGGGTTTGCATGTCTTTTTTATCAATATACAACATTTTTGGTTATACTTCTATGCTCACTGAGGCCAAACACTGTTGTATACATCATTTTCATGTCATATGGTCTTATAGTAGTCATTCAAGATCTGTTGACTGTCCGAATACAACTATCAGGACCATGATAGTCATCTTTGAATTTACCTTTTACATTCATCTTTGAATTTGTATCCACCACAGTGCTTGGCACATAGGAGGTACTTAATACTCAATTTGTCAGTGGGTCAGTTGGTCACTTAGAGCAATAGCAAACAGATTAGCTGCTCTATCAAAGAAGGTGAAGTGCTTTATCAGGTTTTTCAGCAGTGAGTATTGGTTTGATTCACTCTCTCTGGACACACATTCACCCTGAGATCATTTAATCACTAGGGTACTTAAATTAGCAGGTATTTTAAGAATGGATGGGCCTTGGGCAGTCTTGTAATTATTCACCAGATGATATAATCAGGGAACAAACTTTTGCCTCGGAATCGGTGTCTAATAGCACACAATTTGGGACCATTTCATGATCAGCAGTTGAAGTGGCTGGAAGGAATTCCTTTAGGAGTTGATAGAAGGGTGGTATTTTAAATGGCCCATGTTCTGTAATACCTGTTTTAGCCATCTCTTTTTACTTTCTCATGGCAGTGAAGTGAGTAACAAATTCTTCTCACACTGATATTATGAAAAGAAAGGAATCCAATTTTGACCGTGTGCGTGTGTGTGTATTTTCTTTTTGGGTCTATGATAGGTTCATAATTGAAGCTTAGAACAGAAGATGAGATGCTCTTTAATTTGGATAAGAACACGTAGAGACATCACTCCAACTGAAAATGTCTTTTCCCAGATAGTTTGCATCCTGGCCAAGTGTCCTTGTACGAAAGTAACATTTTCCCACCCAGAGCCAGGAAACAAGCAATTGTTACTGCCACTGGTTGGTGTTGAGTAATCGTACATGGGTGGAGTGGGGTGAGGGCAATCGGAATTATAAAATGCCTCCCTTTGAAGTCAAATCAATTTTTATTCTTAATCTGCGACCATGAGATGGGAACAAATAACTTCTGAGTGAAATAAAGATTTCTTAGGCTGTCAAGATTTATCTTATCAGTCTGAAGAGGTGGGATTCCTGTTAGCAACTGGCAGTTTTAAAAATCCATTCGCCTGAGGAAGTGTGAAAACAGCCTGCAGAACAAAGACTCTGAGCTATTGCTGTATTGAGTTCCTATTTGCTCCTTTTTTACATTCCTTACATGAGACTTTGGCAGGTTTGAGGAGAGTGAATAGAGGCAGTATCAGAAATAATTTCTTCTGGGGAGGAAGTGTTTTGTGGTGCAAAATGTTGAGGTTCTGTAGCCAAAACACCAAAGGAAATGGGGTATTTTCTCTGAACTTCACAAGTGGCCTTCATGGGGAATTCTCTATGTCAATCTCTGAAAGATTTTATTGGCCATTGTTTTGCCACTATGGAAGAACCCACCTTTTCCCCAAGTTAACTTCTCCTTTAACTAATAAAGCCAAAGAAGATGACTCCATGAAGGAAACAAACCTGTTCATAAGCTTTGGGTACAGCTCTTGAGTATTTCGTGTCCCCTAAGGCAAAGCCAACAAAAGAGAATGAGTGGCATTTCTTGGACATCTTGAGGCAGATGATCACTTCTGGGCAGGGGGAAGATGCCAGAGCCTGTTGGTTTTGGCTCATTTGAAAATGGCTCCAGGGAAGACCACTGTGTACTCTCTGCCCATCCAGTGATGGTTTGACTCTATATCTCACAGGAGGATGAACTTGTGAGATGCAGTCACACCATTGCTGGACAGCCCCTTAGAAGCCGACCAGCCCAGCCTCCTCCTCATCCAGATGGGAAACCTGAGGCCTGCCTTACAGGACCACTGATTAACCCAAAGTCACTCCACTCTGGTTTGTGGCAGAGCCGGAATAGTACCCAGAGGTTCCCAGGATCTCAACACAAAGGGTATCCATTATGGACAGAATGCTCCCTACCTTTTCTCTCTCCTGTCCCCCAAATAAAAGTGAGAACATGGCCCCTTACTGGCCAGGGTCCAAGAGGATATTACCATATAGATGCCTTCCTGTGGTTTTGGGGACCAGCAGGTAGGCCTGTGCTGAGGATTATCTATCCTACCTCCTCCCTGCCCCAGCTCCCACCTCCCATGCATTTAGTATGACTCCATCTCCATCTCCCTATTTGACCTCATTTATCCCACATCCATAAGGATCCATTCCATGACTCCTCTGAGCAAACCAAACCCCTTCCATATGAGTTTTCCTTTTATGATGATCTCTCTTACAGCAATTATACTGGTTGCAACTTTACATTGATTTCTGTGATTCTGAGTGGTTTCTCTCTCTTCCTAGACTCTTGATTTCCATGACATCAGTGGCTTTGTCATTTATACTCATCGCTGTGTCCATAGCACTGGCCTGGCTCTTCATGGGCAGGTGTGACAACAGAAATGTAGTCTCTCACACTTCCAGAGGCCAAAAGTCTGAAATCAAGGTGTTGGCAGGGCCATCCTTCCTTTGAAGGCTCTAGGGGAGGATCTCCCCTTGCCTCTTCTAACTTTGGGGGTTTGCCAGAAAGCTGTGATGTCCGTTGGCTTTTAGACACGTCACTGCAATCTCTGCCTTGGTTGTCACATGGCATTCTCCTTGTGTATCTTCACCTTGTCCTCCCTCTGTGTATTGTCTTTCCTGTGTCCAAATTTCCCTCTTCTTATAAGGACACCAGTCTTTGGATAAGGCTCAGTATAGTAGTTTCATGACCACTGCATGGTTCCTAGGGCTGCAGCAAGAACTGTTATAAACTTGGTGGCTTAGAAAAACAGAACTTTATTTTCTCACACTTCATGAGGCTCTCAGTCTGAAATCAAAGTGTTGGCAGACCCATGCTCCCTACAAGGGCTCTGGAAAAAATCTTTCCTTGCCTGTTCTAGATTCTCTTGGTTGTTAGGAATATTTGGCATCCCTTGACTTGTAAGTGCTTCATTCCAGTCTCTGCCCCCATCTTCACATGGCCTTCTCCCCTTGTGTCTGTGTATCCTCTGGCATCTTATAAGGATGTGAGTTACTGGATCCCACCCTAATCCACAATGACCTCATCTTACCTTGATTACATCTATAAAGACACTATTTCCAAATAAGGTCATGTTCTGGGGTTCTTGGGGGACATGAATTTTGGGAGGACGCTATTCAACCCGGTAAAGTAGGCAGTACACATCTGTTGAATGAATGAAGGAAGGAAGGAAGGAAGGAAGGAATAACCGATAGTGCTGTGGGCTCTGTCAAGTCTTTGCTATGGAGAATTGAGTAGTCATGTCTGAGCAGAATCTAGTGCACCATGCACTCAGGTGGAGTTTCGGAACGGTCAGGGTCTGTGTTGACAGAAATGAAAAATCCTCACCAGCGTGCCTTACCCTCTCTTAAAAGACTCCTCAAGATTGCTTTGCTGTCCTTCTCTCCTCCGCAGAGTGTTTTTAATATGTCTATTTAAATGCAAATTTTGACTTTCTGTCTGTAATCATATAAAATGTTTGGCACTAAAATTTTAATCAGGAATGTAATTTTATATAGAGGCGGTAATGGAGTGGTAGGCCACACATAATAGAATGAAGCATCCCAGGCGTGGATTCTCAGCACATGGAAACTTTGGCCTCTCTGCATCCAGTTGAGCTGGAAAACCCCTGTCTAGCTCAGAGGGGCACTTTCTAAAGACATTTCATGCCCTCAGATGTGCCCTATGTATCACTAATCCCAGTGCTTAATTGTTTTTTAAACTGAAGAAGGCCATCAGAGAGTCCTTTCCTGTGTCCTCTGTCTCTTCTCATTCCTAGTAGACCCTTGGTGTTGAGAGAGGGCTCCACGCTTCTCCAGTCTAAGGTGATGGATCATTTTTAACAGTTCGGCTGGAGGCTCTGCCTCCAGATCCAGAGCCTCCATTGTTTGGGATGGTGGCTGCCAGTAGCAGGTGTTTGTCATTGCATAGCTCCCCAAGACTTTGAGTTCCACTGCCCCTAGCTCAAGCACGGCTGCCACCACTCGCCCCTCTGTCCTTGTCCATTCACCTCTGAGGGACTGTGGAGCCCATTGGTGAGAGGGCTACCCAGACCCAGCAAGCTGGTGCCACATTCCTTCTTGACAACTCTCTAGGCATCTTTCTGTATGTGCTGGTTGGCATGTTTAGTGGCTCCAGTTGGGGCACCTTGGTGGTTCAGTAGGTTGAGTGTCTGCTTTTGGCTCAGGTCATGATCCCAGAGTCCTGGGATGGAGCCCCCGCATTCGGCACCCTGCTTGGCAGGAATCTGCTTCTCCCTCTCCCTCTGACCCTCCCTCCTGCTTGTGCTCTTGCTCTCTCTCTCTCTCTCTCAGATGAATAAATAAAAAAATCTTTAAAAAATAAAATAATAAAGTGGCTCCCATCAAGGTTGCTGAGAAAGGTTGGGATTGCAGTTTGTCACTTTGGTCTTGGTGTCCCAACTTGTCATTGCAAGGGTATCAGGCTTCACACAGCTGCCTCCCAGTTGGGCCATCTGGTGGTACAGGAGTGTGTACATACCTTCCCATTTCTAACTAAAGTATTCACTGCCTCAGGGCCTTTGCAATGGTTGTTCCATAGTCCTAGAATCCTCTTTCATTGCTCAGCTGGCTTCTCATCTTTCAGAGCTCAACACAAATGTTATCCCCTCCGAGAAACTGCCGTTGCTCTCCCTGATGAAAGTATATGGCCCCCACATGGTGTGTGATCTGAACACTTTCTTTATTTCCCTCATTGCCATTATCCCAATCTGTAATGATCACATTTATAAAAACTCTTGAATGATTCTTTAGGAGAATTACGCTTCCTAGTGTGCATTAAGGGATTCGGGGATGGAGAGGGGGCATGTAAAAATGGACATAAGGGGATGAGGTTGGAATCTGTAGCACTGATCTTACTGGGAGAAGATTGGCCCTGGAAAGGGGAAGGAACAATGGAGGAGGAAATAATTAGATATATATGAGAGCCTTGAATGCGGTAGGTAGGAAGAGTTGGTGATTGTGTGTTAGGAATGAGGAAGAAGAAGGCTCATGCTTAGATTTCTAAACTGGGTATTTGAGTGCATGGGAGTCACTTTTGCAGAAAATCAAGAATTGGTTTGAGGGGAAAGATAGCTGAGCTCATTATAGAAATTTTGAGGTTTTGGCTCCTGTAGGAGATGCAGCTGAGATTTGGCTATAGGTATCTATCTGATTGAAAAGTCATCAGAGGAGATTGGGAGGTTTCCCTCTGTTGGCATTTATTTTCTCTTCTGAAGCAGGAAGTATCTGAGAGGTGGGGGAGATCAAAGATGTGAGGAAAGTAGACAGTATTTTAAATGGCCGTATGGAGAATGGGAGAAGTTTGTTCAGTGAGGAGACTTTTATTGGGTGTCTTCTGTGCTCCAAGCCCTGGGAATCGAAGAGTGAGCAGAACAGTCAAATTGTGGACTTTCTTTGTCCTTGGAAAGAGGAGGAGACCACTGTGCAGGTGGCCCTCGGCACAGCAGAAGCTTTCGACCCTGCACTTAGAATGACATGGGTCTGTGCTGTGAGCCATTGTCTATTCTAATAAAGAATAGCTCAGTATCTTATTCTAGACCCTGAGCAAATGGACAGCTGGATGGTTCAGAGATGGAAGCACAGAAGGGCACATGAGTTCAAGTTCTAGGGGGAAATAAATGGTGGTTGAAGTCATGGACCATTCAGTTGAATCTGAGTGTGGAATAGAGTACTTGCTTAGCCTGTTTCTTTTTCCGTTTTTCGCTCTGAGAAGCATTAGTGAGTGTCCTTGAACAACTCTCTTTGAGGGTATATGCAGCGTTTCCCTAAAATAGATACTAAGAAGAGGGATGCTGGGCTGAAGGAAAACACATAATACATTTCAACAGGTCTTGCCAAATCGCCTGTTACAACTGATTCCCCAAATTGGACACCCACCTGCAGCATCCAAAAGAGCCTCTTCTCACACACCCTTGCCAGCACTGGATGGTACTGATCTTTCTAACTTTTATTGGTTTGATGAGGAAACAAAAGGCTATCACATTTTTATGTGTATTTCAGTGATTGCTTGTCATTACAAGCATCTTGCTGTAAGCTTGCTGGGAGATGTACAGTGTACAGTGACGATTGAGGAAGTGTTTTAGAGGACATATCAGAGAGGCAATACCTGCAGGGTTGGGGTGGGGGCATCAGGGAAGTAAATGGAAGAAATCAGATGGGAGACAGCAGGGCTGATCTGAGATAGATAGGGAATAGATTCTAGAGACATTTTAGGACTGAGGCATGTGACCTTTTGGGAAAGCAGGAAGAGAGAAGTCAAAGCTGACTGAGTTGCAGCTCAGTAGTTTGAGTGACTACACTGAACTTTTTAGCCAGGTGGGATGATGCAGAAGGAGAGTCAGATTTGGAAAGGCACTTTTGAGCTCTGTTCTAGCATCTGGATTCTACCTATTGGATGTCACTTTCTCGTGTTGTCCAGTTCAAGATTGTTCCTATTTGCTGATGGAGCACATCAGTTTGCCTCTGTCATGCCCTTGGGGCTTTGGAGTCCTGTCTGCTGGGCTGGGAGTTAGGTCCTTATGACCTCATCTGCCACAGCTGCCACATCTGTCACAACTGGGAATGGGCCTGCATTGTGTGCCTACATATTCTGGCAGAAGGATCCTATCACAGGGTTAAGCATTCACCTGGTCAGCCCCTAGTCTGGCGACTTACAAGACCCAGTTTCATTAGCTGTCTGTCCTGCTGCACTGGAAATTCATGAGGGCAAACCATGTCTACCTTTCTATTGCTATCTCCTAGGGCAGGATTCTGTAAACTTTTTCTGTCAAGGGCCAGATAGTAAATATTTTAGGCTTGTGGGACATAAGGTCTCTGGTGCTACTCCTTTCCACCTTAGCAACGTAAAAGCAGCTGTAGGCAATATGCAAATGGATGAGCATGGCTGTGTTCCAATAAAACTTTATTTATGGCTGCTGAAATTTGAACTTCATATAATTTTCATATCATAAGATATCCTTCTTTTGATTTTTTTTCTCCAGCCATTTAAAATTGCAGAAGCATTCTTAGCCTGTGGGCTGTACAAAAACAGGCAGCACACGGCTGGTCTGAGAGCCGTGGTTTACCAGCCCCTGTCCTAAAGCATAGCACAGTGCCTGCAATATAGTAAACACCTATTTAATGTTGGGGAAGAAAGAGAGGAAGATGCATAGGCTGTCTTTGCACTTTCTTCTTCCTGCAGAGTGGGAAAGGAGCCACATCGAAGGATAGTAAAATAAACAGAAGATTTGGTGTCACTCGATGTTGGTCCTCCCCCATTATGCATGGTGTGACCTTGAGCCAGTTGCTCCAGCTCTTTAGGCCTCAGCTGTCTTATCTGTGTAATGGGGAGAAACGTAGATTCATGAAAGGGGGTAAAAACAGCTCACATTCCCAAGAACATTGATAAATGTAAGTTATTACCCAAAACAGGAGAAGGGGCACGATAGACTCGGAAAAGTCCAGAGTCTGAGAGGCTAGTATTTGAGCAGCAACCAGCTTGGGCTCAGCTGCAGAAGCAGCAGATTCCCAAGAGTGAGCAGAAGCATTCGACATCTGGTGCCCAAGAAGTGCCTTACGGGTGCCCCATGACTTGCTGACACGTGCTGGCTGGTTCTTACACTTTCTCCAAAAGAAGCATACAGTGTGGGTTTCATTCCCTGTAATTTTGGTTAATATTTCGAGAAGATCTGATTTTTATTATTTTTAAAGTAAGAATTTTAATACAGTCTGGATAAAGTAGATGTCAAACTTGAACGACATTATGGCCATGGTTAAGTGAAAGCTGAATCTCTTAAACTTGGCCTCATTTGCCTCTCCTCCTCCTTTGTCAGATACCCTGTGCAGGATGCCATGTGGTCTGGGGGACAGAGGCACGCAATGTGTGTCTTTTCTTTCTGTCCTGAGGCCATCTGTGCAGTGAAGCAGTTTTCTTTCCCGTCTTGCTTCCGTTGCTTGCTAGGAACAAGATCAACGCACTGAATATACCACACTCCTTCTAGAAGAACAGCACAACAGGCAGAGAAGTTTAGTGGTTATGACCACAGATTTTACACCAATTGTCAAAGTACAAGAAATGAGTATGAAGGTGGGGGGATCTATTTGTTTGCTTATTTGTTATTGTTGTTTCTGAGCAGAATGGATCCTCCACAATGTGGGGATTTTCAGGGAAGAGACAATTTCTCATTCTCTGCAGTACATTGACTGCTGTGATCACTCCTTCTGCCCCAAAATGTTTCCATTTTATCACCATTCATCTCTCTTGATTGGTTTTGCTTTTCTTCTTCTAAGATGTTGCTAAATTTGCTTGTAAAGTTTTGTTTATTCATTGGCGCTCAGTTGAAAGATGCTGGATCATTAATCTAACTATTCAAGGTTAACCATGCTTTATGCTGAAATTGCCTTTTATGGAACAGATTTCAAGGTTTTGTAAGAGTTGAGTGCTACCTCATTTTTGACATTTCAGCAGTGAATTCTGTTTGAAATGTGATTTGAATCCAATCATCATCTTATTTGTGGAGGAAGATAGAAGTAATATACAAATATTGCAGTAAAATTGCATTCCTCCTGCCCCCTCCCCCTCTCGATTCAGCTAGGTCTTGCCAGGTAGTAGCAAACAATGTCATTGCTTCTTTAATTCTCCCATCCATTTTTCTTTCCATATATATTTCCCTCTGAAGGGTTGAACACGTTTCCATTATATCTTACATGAGTTGTATGGGCCTTCTCAAGAGTATATGCTGAAGAAGAAATGGGAGCTCACACAATGACTCCTTTGCCTTATTGTAGAATCTCCAGAGTAAGAAGGACTTTAGAGGTCATTTAATTCATCTACTTATGCAATCACAGAATTCTTCCTTTGAAGGAACAAATGAAGAATTTCATCTTCCAGGCCTCTTTGTAAACGTGTGAACAAGTTTATAAATGCTTCTGCCTCATAGTGTTTGGATGTGGCGTTTTAATTAAAGACCACGGCAGCAAGCCTAGCCGTTTTTTATGATCTGATATAGCCTACAGTTCCTACCTAACACCGTGAAGTTTTTGCTCAGCCCATGTCCTGGGATGCTTACTTTCTCACCGAAGAGTACCTTTCCCTTAGAGCTAGCCTGCAGGCAGCCTCTTAATAAACTCACACCAGAGACAGCACCATTTTTGTGGAAGTTATAGCCATATCCGAGTTTGTCTTACCCCCTTTCCTGTGTTCTATTGATAAATTCTCCCCCTCTCCTCATAAAAGCCTGCCCTTCCAAGTGTTTTCAAACTCACATTTACTCTGAAGTGTTCATGACTGGTAACGTTTAATCTCATCATGGGTATTCACATGTGAAGATGCTAATTGTGTGGCTAGGACCAAGCTCGTAAAGCTTGTTGAGCTCTGGTTTCTATGTTTATTTAATGGAGATTAGAACAGACAGTATTGAGTAGTGGTGAAGAACATGGTCTGGGTTCAAATCCTGATTCTGCCACTTACCAGCTGAGCTCATTACATTACTGAACCTCTTTTTGCCTCAGTTTCCCAATCTTTAAGATGGGGTTAGTAACAAAACTACCTCATAACACTGTTATGAAAACTCACCAAGTGAATGCATGTGAAGTGCTTAGCACAGTGACGCATTGCAAGTGTTTAAACCTTATCCAGCCATAGGCTGAACGAAAGATCCTCTTGCTATAAAATATCAAATTCTTGTGCCAGGTGGCAGAAATGCTAGTTTTGAACAGAGCGTGCCCATGAGATCTTTGTATAGGACAGCCTCCATCCATTCTCCGCGGGGATTCCATTTTGGAACATTTCTAAACTATCTGGCTGGTGTGTCCTCATAATCATATGAGGTGCTGCTCAATTTGAGCAGCACATTTTGACCAGGCAAACCAGTCCCCATTGGGTAATTCCTATACTCTTGTGTGGACCTTTCCTCAACCACAGATATTATTCCTACTGTCAGCTCTTATCCACTTCTTGTTGTATGTTAGCATGAGTAAACCCCCAGTCTGTCTTCATTCATTCAACTAAAGATTACTGAGCATCTGCTCAGTGTCTAAAGTGGAGATACACCACTATTCCTGCACTAATGGAGCTTGTGTTCCAGTGGGAAGGATAGAAAAGCAACATCAAACAAATGGACAAATAACTAAAACCAGCAGAAGACATGAAATGTATATAGGAAAGAAACTATGACTTCACAAAGGACCAAGAAGTTCTTTTGGTATCTCTAGTTTCGGTGCTAATGTCTGATATATAGTAGGTACTTAGGAACTATTTGTTGAATAAATATTTAAGATGTGGCATAATTTAGGCAGGGAGGACCACAAAGCATTTCTGTGGAGTTATTTGAATAGAAAACCAAAGAGCTATTGATGAGAAGACAGAGGGGCCAAATATAGGGGAGGAAGGGCCTGTTGATGGTGAGAAAAGCAGAGCTAGAAAGGGTTTGGATTGTTTGAGGAACTGCAAAATAAGGAATATGTGTGGTTGAAGGGTACAGAGAGAGGGGCTAGGGTAGTGGAAAATAGCCCAAAGATGGGGCTCAAGAAGTACACAGGGACCCTAAAATGGGGCACATAGTTAGGTTTTGGAGAGGAGCTCAGCTATTATTTGAACTGCAAAAGGAAGTGATTGAGGGCTTGGTAAAGCTGTTGATAAGCGCCTAAAGCCCAAGCTTCCTACAGGTAGTGACCCTGAAGGATGAGCACTTGGTCTTGAGAGTAAAGAGCTCTTGTAAGTTCACCCACTGGCTTTTGGCTACAGCCCTTATCATGTTACCTCCCATAAGGATCCATATCCCTAATTTTCAGTGGGGTAAAAGAAGTTAAGAGGCGTACATTCCTGATGCTAGTGTGGAAACCACTTATAGTACCATGTGCCTGTTGTCCTCAGGAAATTTTGCTGTCACCGTGCAACTTGACTTCTCTTTACACACCTTGGATTGGTAGATGCAAGTCTTGCTTGTAGGGGAAGACCCATCCTAGATGTAACAGGACTCAATTAAGAAAAATCTCTTAAAGAGAGAGGTCTCAAACATGAAGCCATTAGCGTCAACTTAAACTCAAGATATTTGGGATGATAAATCTGCTTACAGGCTCAAGAACAGCCAGCAGCTCAAGGTTATGTGAAACAAAGAAAATATCTGACATCACACAGCTGGTTTAGGCTGCCTGATCATTGTATTATTAACCTTGCTGCACTTGGAATTCTGTCCCCCCCACCCCAAAGTATGTATGCAGAATGTGGGCATCAGTCAGTTCTGCAGCCAGAATTACTGCCCCCATCCCCACTTCTGTAAGAGCTCCCAGGTTTCTTGCAGAGATCTCTTCCACCACTGTCAGTCCTTGTGACTTCTGGTAGAGCTCCTGCATCTCAGACTCAAGGGAGGAAATGTATGATTTACACTTAGCCAGTCAAAGCAGCATATATGCCAGTCATCATGATGTTGGAAGCTGAGTGTGTGTGCCCGTCAGAACCAGTGAGGTGAAGACTGTGGGATTTTTAAAATTTACTTGAACTTGGCAGGGTGTAGGTCTGAAGCTGCTTGCAACCACATTGGCACCATGTGGAACCTAAGTATGAAGCTCACATTCAGGGTGAGCATGGGGGAGAACACAAGCACAAGACAGAGAAAAACCAGAACCCAGTGACATCATTTAAAAAGCCCTTGGATCCAGCTAAACCTGAATTCCTCTACATCTTGAGCTTGATTCAGCTACCTGAACTAGCAAATTTTCCTCTTGTATTTTTTTTTTCTTTCAAGCCAGCTTGGCTTCGCATTTTTTGCCAGTTGCAACCAGAAGAGTTTTAACCATTGTGGGGTGCTCATTAGTACTTTGAGATTACTGAGGGGAATTCTCAGGAATTCTCTAAGTCAACTGCAGTTGACTTAGATGAAGGACCGGTTTCACTCCTTTCTGTTCCTATGAGCACAGGCAGGGAAAAGGAGGCAATAATGAAAGGACACAGACAAATGTACATGTGACTGTGAAAATGGTGTGTGTGTTGTCATGCTGGACTGTGCACCACGGGTTGTCATTGCACAGCCTTTGCTCTTTGTGTAAAACACATTTCAATCATTAAACCACATCTTATTTTTTTTTCCTTGATAGTGCTCAAGAAAATGAGATCATTAAGTAAATCATCATGAAAGTAGGTACCTGGCTTTTGAAATATTAGATTTCTTCACTTCCATTCCCTCTGTGGCTTGGTTCCTGTAACTTTAAAATGAAGGCCCACTTAGTCCAATTACGTTTCTAAGAACCTGGGATGTTTTCATCTTGGATTCCTCTCTCTAGGCTATGGTTTGAGGGTGGTGTATTAACAAGCATCTAAGACTGAATGACAAAAGTAAACACGAGATAGGTTTTTCTCTGTGCTAATCAATGATGGCCATCCTGCTAAAAAATTCAGCTCAGGTCAGAGCTGCCAAACAAATGAACCTGGGCCAGAAAGCTCCAGGACTCTACGGCATGAAGCTGTACCCAGGAGAAATCAGGCTGTGGATTGGAAGGCTTGTAATAAAAATTGATGCTGCCTTCCCAAGCTCTGGGATCCTGAGATTGCACCTCTGCAGGCATTTTACATGTATTGCCATCTGAGTCACCATCTCAGCATTTCTGGCAGAAATGCAGCAATGCTGGTGAAACTTGCCACTGGATGACTTTTAACCCATCTGGAAGGTCAGGAAAAGTATGGTGGGCTTTAGGTCAGAGGCTCTATCTCCTCATGGCTGTGAAATGAGGGGTACATGGGAGAAGCCCCGGCTGAGAGCACTATCTACTCTGTTGATTTCTAAGTTGATACTAATCCATTAATTAGAAGGTTTGCAGTAATCACTGGCACTTTATGCATGTATACATTAGTGTTCCTGTTTATGCACATGCATTAGATATGTTCATACATCCATATACCCAGATCTTTCCATTTGGCTCGTAGAGGTGCCATTCTGATCTTCTGGCTCAGAGGTGGAGAGTCAAAATCTGCCCCTAGCCCAATTCTGAACTTGAGTGAAGTTATGGTAATAATATTGACCCGAGGGACAGTGCACTGACCTAGTATTTTATTTTGAACAAATTATTTATTAAGGGGTGTCTGGGTGGCTCAGTTGTTAAGTGTCTGCCTTCAGCTCGGGTCATGGTCCCAGGGTCCTGGGATCGAGCCCCACATCGGGCTCGCTGCTCAGCAGGGAGCCTGCTTTTCCCTCTCCCATTCCCCCTGCTTGTGTTCCTTCTCTCTCTGTGTCTCCCTCTGTCAAATAAATAAACATAATCTTTAAAAAAATTATTAATACATCTGTTAATTTTTAAAAAAATATATCAAGTGGCTCAAATATACCAGGCACTGTGTTAGTTTCTGGGAATAAAATAGAAAACAAAACAGAGTTCTCTAACTTCATGAGACGCATAATTTAGTGGGTGATCAGAAGAAACAAATAAGCATGTAAGAAGCAGGTAGTTGTGATTGAAATTAGGATTTAAATGAAATTAAAATAAACTAGGCTTTAAAATTAGTTGCTGTGACGGTAGGTGGCTAGGTGGGTCCTTAAACTTAGGTAGGGAAAGGTGACATTTACAAAGACATAACCTTTAAGCTGCAGTTCTACAATAAAGGGGGAACACGTATAAGTATGTGGGTGGGGAGGCATTTCAACCCCAAGGAATAATTAATGCAGAAGCCCTAGGGTGGAAACAAACTTGGAATGGTACAGGAACCAAGAAAGGTTGGCTTTTTGGGGATGATAGGGAGAGCAGCGTGAGATGAAGTTGGAGAGGTGCGTGAAGGCAGACCTCACAGAGCAGGCGTCTCCACCTTGGTGATATTGACATTTGAGACTGGGCCATTCTCTATTGTGTGTTGTTGTGTGCACTGTAGGGTGTTTAGCAGTATCCCTGGCCTCTACCCACTAGATGCCAGGACTCCACTCCTCCAGTTGTGACAACTAAAAATGTTTTCAGACATTGCCAAATGCCCCCTCAGTTGAGAACCCCTGCAGTTGGATGTGCAAACCTGCAAGAAGTTTCCATTTTATTTTGCATTCCATGGAAAGATACATACATTTTAAGCAGGGGAGTATCATGATTTGATATACATTTTTTTTTTAAAGATCACTGTGTGTCTGCTATGAATGAATGGATTGTAGGAGGGCAAAAGTAGAAGAAATCATCACCCCAAAGAAAGGTTATAATGCCATGATGGAAGATGATAACCATAGCAGAAAGCCTCATGGGCAGGTTTATTTTGGGTTAAGTTGGTAGAACTTATTTATGGACTGGATGGATGGGCAGGAAGGGAAGGAGAACATGAAAGAGAATATACCCATCCCATCCTTGAAGCTCGCTCACTGAAGTGAGGGAAACCAAACATATATATTGCACTCATTACAGTGCGTTCTAATACATTCATGTACAAATGTGTGACCGTGCAGAGGAGAGAGTGAATAATTTTTTCAGGGGAAGTCATGGGAGGTTGCTCACAGGCTGTAAAACTTTTGAAGAATAGGTAGGATTTTTCCAAGTGGAAAAGGAGCTCAAGTTCCTGGTTTATCAAAAGAAGCCGTAGATTGGGGAGGGTATGTGCTATGGTGAGCGCTGTGAATTGTGCAAGACTGTTGAATCACAGATCTGTACCTCTGAAACAAATAAAGCAATATATGTTAAGAAAAAAAGAAGATAGCAGGAGGGGAAGAATGAAGGGGGGGAAATCGGAGGGGGAGACGAACCATGAGAGACAATGGACTCTGAAAAACAAACAGGGTTCTAGAGGGGAGGGGGGTGGGGGGGAATGGCTTAGCCTGGTGATGGGTATTAAAGAGGGCACGTTCTGCATGGAGCACTGGGTGTTATGCACAAACAATGAATCATGGAACACTACATCAAAAACTAATGATGTAATGTATAGTGATTAACATAACAATAAAAAATTAAAAAAAAAACAGAAAAAGAGGAAGCTGTAGGAGGTATTTTTTCTTCAATATTTCATACCATTGCCAAAGAAAATTATGCCCAGAGTGACTCTGTCCTGTGTCTTGAGTGGGAAGCTAAAATGAGTGTCCTCTAAATTGTTGCCTTTGTGAAGACTATTTTCTAAATTTGTGGGCAAACGCAGCCTTTTACTGGTTAGCTGTAAGTATTTAAGATGTTTTGCAAGAGTTCTAAGACACCATGTTTTATTTTGTTTTACTGAATTTCAAAAGGGGCATGTGCTGTAAGAAGGGTAGTTACACAATATTTCCAGATAATTGTTTCTTTTCCGTACCCTAGAGTACCCTCAGTGCATCAAATCCTATAGTTTAATAATAGTAATGTGGCTTTACTAAGAAACTTAGAGGTAACAAATTTCAGATTATTCATTTGAACCTCTGGAGCAATAACTACTGTTTCCATTGGTATAAATACAAGATATAAAGTTAAAGCTAAATGTCATCATAATTCTGTGCTGTCTGAAAGATGAAAATATATGGTCCTGATGGGATATGGTAATATCCCCTTTGCTCTACTCCCAGCACCATAGAGCCTTACCCTGGGGACTCCTAGACCCCCTGATGGGATGCAGACAGTGACTCTGAGTAGATGGTATTCCATAAATACTTGGGGGCACTGCAGATTGGGACCTTGAGAACTAGTTGGTATGTTAAAGTCCCTCCTTCCTTTGCAGAGATTAAAAAACATCTCTCAAATTGACAAGAAAATTGGGTAATAAATTAATTGTTTACAGTTTAGTAAACATATGCACAATTGAAGTTACACATCACAGGTGTATTTTTATCAGATGAAACACCGGATGAGGGATGAACCATTTGACCCACCCTCTTCTGCCATGGGAGAACAATGGGTCCAAGTCTTTCATAATTGCTTGTTTCAAGATGCTCACTAAATCAGGTGTGCAACTCCTGTCTTTTGTCTTTAAGGGATGTTGGGCTGTAGACCGGGACACAACCAAGCAGGGACAAGAGTAAATTGAGCACTGTGTCTCTCCTATACTTCCTTTGAAATTTATGTTTGGGAGTTTTAATGATGGATATCGTTTGCAGCTGATCACAGTTTGCTTTTTGCCTGATGGAGTTGGTATGAATTTTATCCTACCATATATAGATGCAGAAAATGTCACATTATTTTATTTTTCTAAATCAAATTAAATGGTTCTGAGTATACAATCACCACAGTTTTGAGAAATTCAATCACAGTTGATTATGGGGCATGAGGATGGACATACAATATATTATAGGCACATTTGTCCATGGGGCTTATGAATGCTTGGAACATAGGGAGGGCTGGTAGTCTGTGGGACATTATGGGCATTACTGGGATCCTCATTATTCAAATCTGCCCAGTCCATTTGAAAGGGACATCTCTGCTAATTCTGCATGCCACACCTGGAGCAAGAGATCTTTGTTAATGCTTGAACACTCACCTCTATGTGTCCAAACCCATGGGGACTCACCAAAACCTCCATACCCTCCTCAATCTTAGGGAATCCCTCCTTTCTCAGAATTCATCGCTTCTGCCAACCTCCCTGTGTTTGTTTCCTTCTGTCTCCTCCTACCTTCTTACCATCCCACATAGTCTCTGCTCACAGCTTCTTTGGGCACATAACTCTGTCCTCTTTTCTGTGTTTTGCGTTTGAGGAAAAGAAATGGCTACATTTAACCTAACAGATCATGTTATGCTAGTGGTCCAGATGCTTTATGGGTAAGACAGGTTCACTCACGGTTTTAACTAGAACAGTGTTGAGAGCAAAAGGGGGCTCATTTTAATGACTGACTATGGCAGGAAACTGGCTTAACTGGAACCGTCCCAGGCAAACTGCAAATGATGATCACCTTATGTAAAGAAGGAAGAAAAAAAAAGTAGGAGAAGTAGTCTGTTATGTTTCTGACAAGAATCTTGTGAAACTACTCCATTTTGGAAATTAGTTACAAGACTATGCTAAAATGCCACTCCCCATTACCGACACGTAGAGCATCATGAGATACAGACATGCATGACTGTGGGTGCCACATGCTTTCAACAGTGCACTGTGTTCAGAGTCTTGTGTTTCCATCCCCAGCCTTGAAAATATGGGATTCTGAGTTCAAATCGGGCTCAGATGTCGACTCCTTGTTTGACCTTGAACAATCTGCTTAATTTCATGGTGTTTGCTTGCTCCTCTGAAAACAAAAGGGGATAATGCTGATCCAAGCATATTGTAGAGATTAATTAGTTTGTGAAGTGCTGAGATCAACAGATGAAAGGCTTTGAGTGGAAATTAATTTGTTTTTAAAGGAATTATCTATGTGGGTGAATGAAAGAGAACTTACTGAACTGAATTCCAGGCACTTGGCTGCTGGTGGGAGTTGGGGAGGAAGGAATATTGCTTCTTGCAAAGAACCCTAACTTCACCCCAAAAATGGCAGTGAGAAAATTGCTTTTATGTGATTCTGAAAAGATGAGAAATTATGCAAAGTAAAAGAGCAGGAATAACAGGAGAATATATGCAGTTAAGATGACACATTTCAAAGTAACTTTCCTGGATAAACAACTAGGTACAAAAAAAAAAAAAGAAAGAAAAAAAAAAAGAATGCTCTGCCAGTCCTCTTTTGATTAGGTCATTAGCCAAATGCTTATAAACCAAAATGGGCTCAGCCAAGATCCCCCAAAGAGGCCTAATGACCCAAATGTCCTTAGTGGGAAGATCAGGTTAGGAATGAGAAACTATGCATTTGAAAATCCCACAACTGTTCATTGTAGCAAAATAACTCGCACTTACAAGTGTGTTACTCTTGTTAGGTTTGGTTTTCTCTCAAATAAATAGTATTGCCCCTGATGAAAACGGAAAGCAGGGAAATTAAATAACCAGTCAAAATCCATTTGGTTAGTTAAGTGGTATAGGCAATATTCTGACCAAGGGGGCTTCTGATTCAAAAGGTTCTGATCATGCCACTAGAATGGAAAAGTCTACTAAGGATGTGGGGATATCTGGACAGCATATGGAAATGAATTATTTCCTAAGGATCACAGAAGAATTGGAATGAAAACAAGATATTTTTGTCAAAGAAAACAAAATATCCTATTAAACCATTGCAATTTTACAATGGAATTGGTGGGAAATGCCAACAAAATAGAATTTAAAGAGACACTTAAAGTTTCCCATGACAAATGAAAATTCTCAGTTATTTTTCTTTGTCTTTTATCCATACATTT
>NW_027397075.1:10658285-10749967 GCF_003265705.2 Callorhinus ursinus | reverse complement strand
AAAAAAAAAAAAAAAAGAAAGAAAAAAAAAAAGAATGCTCTGCCAGTCCTCTTTTGATTAGGTCATTAGCCAAATGCTTATAAACCAAAATGGGCTCAGCCAAGATCCCCCAAAGAGGCCTAATGACCCAAATGTCCTTAGTGGGAAGATCAGGTTAGGAATGAGAAACTATGCATTTGAAAATCCCACAACTGTTCATTGTAGCAAAATAACTCGCACTTACAAGTGTGTTACTCTTGTTAGGTTTGGTTTTCTCTCAAATAAATAGTATTGCCCCTGATGAAAACGGAAAGCAGGGAAATTAAATAACCAGTCAAAATCCATTTGGTTAGTTAAGTGGTATAGGCAATATTCTGACCAAGGGGGCTTCTGATTCAAAAGGTTCTGATCATGCCACTAGAATGGAAAAGTCTACTAAGGATGTGGGGATATCTGGACAACATATGGAAATGAATTATTTCCTAAGGATCACAGAAGAATTGGAATGAAAACAAGATATTTTTGTCAAAGAAAACAAAATATCCTATTAAACCATTGCAATTTTACAATGGAATTGGTGGGAAATGCCAACAAAATAGAATTTAAAGAGACACTTAAAGTTTCCCATGACAAATGAAAATTCTCAGTTATTTTTCTTTGTCTTTTATCCATACATTTATTTATTTATTTATTTATTTTTAAAGATTTTATTTATTTATTTGAGAGAGAGAGAGAATGAGAGAGAAAGCACATGAGATGGGGGGAGGGTCAGAGGGAGAAACAGACTCCCTGCCGAGCAGGGACCCCGATGCGGGACTCGATGCGGGACTTGATCCAGGGACTCCAGGATCATGACCCGAGCTGAAGGCAGTCGCTTAACCAACTGAGCCACCCAGCTGCCCAATCCATACATTTTTATAATACAGTTACAGCCATGTTATTTCAAATTCTTCCAAAGTGTAGTTTTAATGCCTCCATAACTTTCTACCTCGCATGGTTATCGTGGCCTTTTTCATATTTTTTAGAGATTCAGAGTCCTGTATAAATAAAATTAATGAATAAATGAAAATTATTAGATTTTATTTTTTAAAGATTTTTATTTATTAGATTTAAAAGAAATAGAAAAATATTACCCATAATCATGGGAAAAAATAGTTAATCCTGATATGACCAACATGTTGGAATTAATAGACAAGGATTTTAAAACGGCTATTATAAATTTGGGTAGGAATTTAAAAGAATGCATAGTCATATACAAAGTGAAAATCTTGGAATTAAAATAGAATATTTGAAATTAAACTTCACCAGAGGGTTTGGAAGCAGAATGGATTCAGCAGCATAAAAGATCAATGGAATTAATATAGATTAATATAAAGTATTCAATCTGGAGAACAGAGAAAATGATTAAATTAATAACAGAAGACCAGTGACCTGTGGACAATATCAAGTGGCATAACCTATGGGTAATTAGAGTCCCAGAAAGAGGAAAGACAAGATGACATGTAAATAATAGTTGAATTTTTCCCAAATTTGATGAAAGATTTCAAAGTTAACAATTTCAAGAAGCTTAGGAAACCTCAAGCAGGGTAAATTAAAAGAAAACCATGTTTAATGTGATTTTAATTTTAACATTATAGTCATAGTGAAAAAGCTTTTTAAAATTTTAAAAATATTTGAAACCAGTTCAAAACATAAAAATAAAAAAGAGAGTGAAAGATACATTACCTCCAGGGAGCATAACAATACTAATATGGTCAATTTCTCATCAGAAACAATTAAGGCAGGAAGACAGTAGAAGGAGTCTTTAAATGATTAAGTAGGAAAGAAATAGTCCAACCCCAAATTCTTAATCCATTAAAAGTTTCCTTCACAGAAGGTAATATAAAGTCATTTTCAGGCAAAAACAGACATTTCATCACCATTAAATCTTCACTGCAAGAAAAGTAAGAAGGATATTCAGTATGAAAGGAAATGACCTTAGATGAAATTTTGTTTAAAAGAAGGAATAAAGAGAATTGGACTTGGTAAATTATATGGACAACTACAGAGGCTAATATTTCTATTTTTGAAAATACATACAACTGTTTATAGGAAGAGTGATACAACTGTTTAAAGGAAGAGTGATACCACTGTTTTGAGGGTTTCTAAAATATATAGACACAAAGGATGGGAATGTTAAAAATATATTGTTGAAAATTCCTTACACTTGACAAGAAGTAGTATAGTTTTAATGCTAAATAGACCATGCTGTTTTAAGAAGACATATCTAATCCCCAGAGCAACTACTAAAAATAATAAAAGATGTATAGTCCAAAAAGTAGTAGAGAAACTAAAATGGGGTAATGCAAACATCAGTTAACCCAAAAGAAAATTGAAAAGAAGAAATAGAGGACCAACAATAAAACAGCAACAACGTAAAGGACAAATAGAAAACAAAGAGCAAATGATAAAGCTAGGACCTACGATGTCAATAAATACACTAAATGTAAATGGACCAAACACTCAGATTAAAAGAACTATATTGTCAGACTGGATTTTAAAAAGAATCAAATATATGCTGTGTACAAGAGATCCACGTTAAATACAAATTACAAGATCTTAAATAGTATGAAATAAAAGGACAGAAAAAATATATATACATATATATACCAAACATGGCAAGTACCGGAAAAGCCTGAGTGGCTATATTAATAACAAAAGTGTATTTTTCAAGGTAAGGCATACTACTAGAAATAAAAAGGACATCTCATGACTAATATTAGGTCATCAGGAATGCATAACTATAAATGCTTATGCCTAATAACCAAACCTCAAATAAATAAAGCAAAAACTGATAGAACAGACAAAAAATCAGGCAGGTGTGTGTAGATGATATGAATAACACTATCTACCTGCTTGACCTAATGATATTTGTAGAATAGTACACCCCAAAACTGCTGAATGCACATACTTTTCAAATGCCCATAAAATATTGTTGCCAGATAGGCTATACCTTGGGCATAAAACAAATCTTAATCCATTTTAAATTTTGAAGTATTATCAAGTGTATTTTCTGACAAGAATGTGATTAAATTAGGAGTCAGTAATAATAATGTATTTAAAAAAGACCCAATGTTTTGGAAATTAAATAGCACACTTCTAAATGACTTTTGGATTAAAGAGGATAGCACAAGGGAAATTATATTTTGAGCTGAATGACAATGAATGTCAACATAGCAGAATTTATGGGATGCAGCTAAAGGACAGATGGAAGGTATGGCTATAAATTATAGCTATAAATGCTATATGTTTATTGCTTTGATTTTTAAAGTGATTAAAAATTAATAATCCAAGTTTCTACTTGAAGAATGTAGAAAAAGAGAAGAAAGTTAAGTAAAAGGAAGGAAATAGTAAAGATAAAAGCAAAAATAAATGATACAAAACCAAACTTCTATAGTACCTGGTGGTATTGGATTGAGATAGGAAATTATCAGTATGAATGTAGGCATATTAATCTGAATAGATAAATAGATGTAAAAATTCAGAGGGCTAGAATCAATGAGACTCCAAAAGCAATTAAGTATAGCTAGCCTCTAAATCTTGGTTTCTCAATGCAATTCACCACTAAAGAGAAATAGGACTCATTGGAGAAAAATCTGATGATTCCTGAATCTGAACAGTGGAAGTACAAGATGAATCTGGAACTTTGTGTGTGTGTGTGTGTGTGTGTGTGTGTGTGTGTGTGCGCGTGCGTGCGCGTGAGCCAAAAGAAAGGAAATACTCAAAGAATGATGGGGGCATGTCAAAAAGATACAGACATGAGCTTCAGGGGACTTTCAGTGGCCAAATATGGAAAAATTTGAGTACCAAAATAGAAATAAGACTAACAGATTATAATGCATTGAATACAATACATGTACATGAGTACATACGGCTATAAGTAAATAAACAAAAGTGAGATAGGAAATTTCTCCCTTACAATAAAAACATTACTACCGATTTATAGTTATAACTCGTATCTGGCAATTTGGACATTATCCTCATTGACATTGAACAGTCTTCACTTTTAAAGTCAAGCTAATTTGAAGGGCATGAAATGATTTTTTTTTAAAGATTTTCTTTATTTATTTGAGATAGAGCAAGAGTGAGTAAGAGAGAAAGAGAGCATGAGCAAGGGGGAAGGGGCAGAGGGAGAGGGAGAAGCAGGCTCCCCACTGAGCAGGGAGCCTGATGTGGGGTTCCATCCCAGGATCCTGGGATCATGACCTGAGCTGAAGGCTGATGGTTAACATACTGAGTCGCCCAGGTGCCAAAAATCGGAGTTTTGTAAGCCTTTTGGTGATTAGTGGAAGGCAACTTTTAGCCATAGGTTTATAATTTAACTAAAGTTTGATTATTACTTGGCCAGTTAGTAGCCTTTGTTTACTTATCACCCATTTCATAATTTCATGTACAGTAGAAGCCACTCTTGCTATTTCCAGAGTGACTCCATTATTCTTAGCCATAGAAAGAGGAGGGACTAATTAGATGATTTTTTAAAGAATTTCTTAGGACATTGGTTTAAATGTCTAACGTTGATCTAAATTCATTAACTCAATTTAAAATTTATTTTTTTTAATTTACAGAAGTAATTGTAAAAAGGAAAACAAATGGTATGTTACAGATTTTTTTAAAAATAGGAAGTGATTATTTCTTGGTTATCTGTTATGTTTATAGGATTCATTTTATATTTATCCGGTACACTAGTCAATAACTCTGTAATGGAGATATTATTATGCTTATTTTAATGATGCCAAATAAAAACACTTGAGAGATTAAGATCACACAGCTAGTCATGGCTAAGCCAGACTCATTAATTGTATAACTGTGCACTGGACCGGTGGGGCAAGGGAGGAAGGTGGGAAGGGCGATGTGGCACGGGAGAAGGCAACAGAACAAAAATTTGCTTTTTTGTGAGTCCTTTCCTGAAGAAAAGCAATTCATGCATGGATTCATTCCACAAATATTCCTTGAGTTCATGCAGTGTACCAAAGTTAAGCTGGGAATTTAGGAAGGACTCCAACATTCATCTCCACCCCCTGGTCACTGGGGCAGAATGAGGGAAGCCCATGGTTGATGGGCTCATCCTTTGGTATCACATGGTAAGAGAAAATGAAGTGAATGTAGATATTTTGGTTAGTTCTATCCCGAACAAAATAAAAATAAGCAGATTTGTTCCCTGTTTTTTCCTTTTTAAAAAAATATTCTTTCATTGGAATTCAGTCCATATCTACTGAAGGACGGTTGAAGTAACAAATATAGTCTTTTTCTCCAAGTGGTACCGAAACAGGAGCTAAGTACTGCTTGCTGCTTCGTAGTTTTCTATCTGTCCTTGACCTGTACATTTATATTGAGTTGCTGTCCTCTGCCTCCTCCCCCCACTATCTGTGTAATACCTACACACACACACACACACACACACACACACACTCTCTCTCTCTCTCTCTCTCTCTCTCTCTCAATTATGGATAGATTCCATGCATTTGAAAAACTTGATTCGAATAAGATGTTCTATTGAAATCATTTGCAGATATATATGTATTTTTAATATCAAATATTGTTTCTTTCTTGGGTTTCTGCTTTCCACTCAGACTGTAACTAGTTCTCCTTGCATATCAATTCTAAAAGCCAAAGTACATGTGGGAAGAATGTAAGTGTAGCCAGGTATAATTGTGATTGAAGCAGTGACTTGAAATACAAAAGCGGCTAGTCAAAGCTTCAGCAGACATGGCGTGTGAAGATTAATGTGTGGCGTTTTAAAATGTCCAGCCCTTACTTTCTCCATTGTCCTTGTTTATTCGCTTGTTTGCTGAGTTATTTATTTAATTTATGAGTTAGAGGTTCATGTGATGCAAGAGAAAAGAGTGTTAAGAACCCCAGTGCTGGGATCCTGGAAAAGACAGAGGGCCCTAGAGCTTTCGTTCTAAGTTGCCGGACTAGAAGCCTTGGCATCACCTGGGAGGTTGTAACAAATACAAAATCATAGTACCTAATTCAGTGAATGAGAACCTGTATTTGAACTAGATACCCAGGTAATTCACAAGCACAGTAAAGTCTGAGAAGTACTACATCGGTTTACTCTGGTTGTCGAAACCAAACCTCTCACTAAGGTATTAACAAATACAAGCAATAAGGAATGTTTTGCTTTTGCTAACTTACCTCCAATCTTACCAGACATTTCTGATGAGTTGAATGGATTTCTAATTATTGGATTTCATTTTATACTGGGGAGGCATAGGGCCCTGTGTTTGTGTTATAAACCGAGCCGTATCCCCTCCAAAATTATATTTTAAAGTCTTAATTCCCAATGTGACTGTATTTGGAGATAGGGCTTTTAGGAGGCAATTGAGATTAAATGAGGTCATAAGGGTGGGATCCTAACCCAATAGGATTGGTGACCATATAAGAAGAGGAACACTGTTTTCCTTCTCTCTGCTCTGTGTATGTGTACCCTCAAATGGCAGGAAGGCAGCCGTCATCAAGCTGGGAAGAGGACCCTCACCAGAACCTAGCCATCCTTATCTCAGACTTCCAGCCTTCAGAACTATGAGAAAATAAGATTTTCTGTTGTTCCAGTCACCTAGTCTATGTATTTTGTATGGCAGCCTGGACTAAGTCAGTTACAAATACTCAGTCTTCTCCTGAAGCAGCTTGGCTCTCAAATAGAGCTGATAAAGGGAGTGAGGATGATAAAGGGAGAATTCCCTACTCCTTAAGATTTCATCCTAGAGTGGGTTATTGGTCATTGATCCCTGTCCTTCTCTTTTTAAAGGTAATAAATGGTCCCAGTTTGTTTGGGATTGAGGGATTTTCAGGGGTGTGGGGCTTTCAGTGATAAAACTGGGTGAGGACCAGGCAAACTGGGATGGTTGGTCACCTTATCCTTTTGTCACATTCTTTCCTGAGCTGTGCTTAGCTGCCTTCTGAGAACTTCACACTGCCACAGAGCAGAGTGTATACCAGCAGAATCTGACAGTGAATTGAAGGGTGACTATCAGGTTAGAGCTCCTGGAACACCTAGACCATGAATTATTCCTGTTGTGGAAGGGAGAAGTATAGCCACCCTAGGTTGAAGGGAATTCAGAATTGGCAGAGGGGTCCTCAAGCAGCCTTCTTCTTCATCTCAAGTTTCTTTTTATAACCTCAAGCTAAGTCTAAAGAAAGAGTCATATGGCCAGGCATAACTTAAATGTTAATATTTTGCCCATAACAGAGTGACTAAGAGGCTTTTGGTGAGTTTTATATTCCTCATGTTTTACCATGAAACTTGATTTAAATTTTGCAGTATAATCTATAACACAGAAATGTTTATCATTTCTATAAATGCTATTGAGACTCCTCTGATGTGTCTGCTACCTGATCGCTCAAGTGCAGATGGCTGGGTTTTCATCGTATTTTGAGGGTGTTTTAAGGGCCGTGAATCTTCTGGAGAATTTAATTCACAGGGTCAATTAGTCATGATAAGTTAGGTCATACCACAGTCGCAAATGGACTCCTAAATCTCAGTAGCTTCATGTGATACAGCTTTTCTATGTCGAGCACAAATTGTCAAGGGCTCTGCTCCAAATAGTGATGCGGGGATTTAGGCTGTGGAGACTCCACCCTCTTGGAGCTGCATGATCTGGAACATACCACTTCCTTGTCATCATGACTGGGGAAGAAAATGTGGGGAATCACGCACCAGCTTTTCAGTGCGTGGCGTGAAAGTAAAGCTCAGTAGTCAGAGCTAATCACATGACCTCACCTGGAGCTCGTGTCTTCTGTGGCCAGAAAAGGAAGGGAAATAAATGGAAATGAGTGGTAGCAATATCTAACACTAGGATACAAGGGGTGGACCCATCTTGAAAGGCAAACTGTCCTGCCCCTGAAGAACAAATCACTGAATTGGGATCTGGCCACTTTGCACATGAGCTACTCTTATAATTGCTCCAAGGACTCAGGATTTATTTAATAATGATTAATAAAACTCATATAAAATATTACAGAGGCGAGCTGCTTTTATTACAAAATGTAGTGGTTTAACCTACTTTCCACAGACTAAAATTGAAAGTGCACAAGGACAATGTGCCACAAATGCCCAAGGCTATTCATACCTTGGATGCCCACATCCTATGTACAGTAAAGTGAAAACCCGGAGGAACAGGGGATTCAACGCTTTTTTGGAGAAACACAGTCTTCTCCCTTACAGCTGATATCTCCCACGTGTTATGGTGGAGCATGCAGGGCTCAGCGATGCATGCGTCTTTCAACTTTTCCAAATGCAGTGGCATTAAAGACCAGACATTTTGCAAGATTCACACCACTGAATCCCATGCTTTTTAGTGCAGTAGGATGCTCGGTCCTTGTGGCCGTCTCTGATGACCTAAGTTTCTCTTTACCAAAGCAACGCCCCTTATTTCTATGGAGCCTCCCATCTCCTGGGGATCCATGGCCTTTCACTGCAGCTGCTCCCAAATATAATCAAACTACAGTAGCTTTTACCTCCACAGAAAACTTTAATGTGTTCAGAAGCTGTGTGTATGCAGTGTCAAACACTGCCAAAAGAACTTAAAATTTAGACAAATATGGAAGTCATTAATGCTGTGGAGTTATTTGCTATTAAAAATGAGAAAAAATTAATTCTTTCCTAGAGGAGGGGAATACATAATATCTTTAGCAACATATACATAATACATAATATCTTTATTAGGGTTATTTGATCATTTGGAGGTCAGGTTCTTCTCTTTTCTCAACTATTTTTGGAAATTGAGGGTTTTTTTTTTCTTTTAAAGCACATTATTGATACTTGGCACCTCTGCAGTAATAGAATTTTGAAGAACTCATCCTGTTCCCATCCTAAGCCAAGTCATGGTTGGGTCTGAAAATGATGCTGTTGATTGACAGTTCCAGGATGCACATAATTCTGAACATGCATTGTTATAAAGGGTGTTTGAAAGGCCGTGTGGAATATCTGTAAAGTTAGGAGCTGTTCAGAGCTGGAGAACTTGAAAAAACTAGTTGATGTTAGGAAAAGAAAACAGAATCATGGCCTGAGATTAACACTGTATGTTTATGTAATGGCTGATCCCCCCGATCCCCAACCCTGGCCTCCCCTGGCTCTGGGACTGTGGACAAAACAGAACCTCCACTTCTCATCTCAGAAATGGGGTTTATAATGCCTGTCTGGTGTGCTGATCTTGTAGGGTTGCTGACGTCCAAATAAGGTAAACTATTCTGAGAGGGGTTTAGAAAATGATAAATATTCCACAAATACATGGTGTCATGATTGGATATCACTGATAGGGAATGGTCTAGATCAATATGTGAGCATAGTGGTTAGGAGTCATCTATTCGCTCAGCAAACACCTGTGTTATCTTTATCTATCTGTATATCTCTATGTCTGTCTGTACCATTATATGCATATCCTTATTTCTATGCTTTGTGTCCCTACGTCTTTATTTATACTTACATACGTATCTTTAGCTTTTTATATATCATCTATGTGTATACTGAGAGAGAGAGGCAGAGAGACAGAACAGTATATTCCGTCCTAAGAAATCGTGACACAACCGTAAATGAGACATCACAGTTTTGACTTATAGCTCTCAGGAGGGATTGGCATTAAACAAACATATCTTGACTGAATTGCAATTGCAATTGTGGTGTGTTATGAAGGAAAAGATCAAAAGAAGAGTCTCATCCCAGCAGGGATCTTCAGACACCCACAAGAAAGGAAACACTGAAGTCAGTGATCTTCACACAGTGTGTATGGCCAATAGATGTGGACAACAGCTTTTGTGAGTAGATCCCTGAGAGAAAAATACCTCATGTTAGAAAGCTGGCTGTTTAGAGTTTTAACACAAAGTAAGTGGGGTCTTTTATAGATGTCTCATAAGGAATAAGGGAGGAACTTTTAATTACATCATGGGCTGTATCTAATTTGCTATTTGTTAAATACGCTGCAACTAATTGTTAGTATTTTTTCTTAACACACTGAAATTTCCATCAAGATAAGCTCCAGCTCCTAGTTCAGCAGGGGCTCCTGGCTCACCTTTTATCTGAGCAGGCCCTTTTCTTCCCCAGCCCGTTTTGTCAGACAGATCCTTCCACCTTTTGGAACTGTTTAGAGGGATGAAAATCATTTGAGCCTGTTCATGACAGTTTCTGTGAATTGCGCACCACCCCTGGGCCTCTAAGTCAGTCTCTCTTGCTCTCCTCTCAGACATTTATAAGCCCAGCACCCTTTGTGCAGCTTTAGCAAGTTCCCATAACAAAAAGGCAAAGGACTAGGTGTTGGGGGGAACTGAATTCACAGTTTAGTGAAGAGACAAGTAAGCTCAAGAAAGTGACTGTGCTTTGTTTTTGCATTTTAATTTGATTCACCCCCAACCATGCTGTTCCCTTCTCATCACACACTTTATTTCTTCATAGCTATTGTCACAATTAATCATTACATACCTTTCTATATTATTGTTTCCTCTTGGTATCATTTCTCCTGCACTATCTGTAAGCTCCCTGAAGGTAGGGACCTTTTCTGCTTTAGTCACTGATGCACATCACACCTAACATGTATTTGGCACTCCATAAATATCTGTGGTATCTCCCCATGCACTGCTTCCAATGCTAATGTTTTATAACTAATGTAATCCTTAGCAAACACTTTGAAACTGGAAAACCTTAAATTGATTTTCTTTTTAAAAGTTAAGTTGCATATGAGTGTTAAAACGAGTCTGTTCAATTGTGTGCTTTTCAGTATATATGCTTTACCTCAATGAAACTTTTTTTTTTAAGTTAAGACACACAACTTAAAATACACTGTGAAATGTTTAAAAAACAGGAAAGAATTCAAATGAACAAAATAACATGGTCCTCAAATAACTGTTTTGTAGGAGAGAGGCAAAGATTTCCACTAGAATTTATCCAGCTACAAACCACTGTCTTAAGCCAGCAAGAAATTTATATTCTTTCAAAGCTCAAAGAAAATCAAAATCCACAAGTGACTCTTCCCTTCCCATAGCTGTTTTGTACACTGCTCAGTTTCTGGAGATCTGAGATAATCATTTTGTCCTTGAGAGTCTCGTGGCTGTGCTCTTCGAGAGTTTGGGTTTAAAATCTTAGGATTTGATCCTGTTCAGAAAAACAAGGCATGAGTACCTGGAAAGCATCTAAAATCAGCCACTGCCAGAGGCTGGCTGCCATACCCGCCTTCCCATTCCAATGTGTCCTCCAGGAGGTGAGGTTAAGAAAACAAGTCCTGCTTATGGGAAAATGTCTTTGTTGCAGAACCGCCCCACATTCCTTAGGGTTTGTTTTAGGATCCCACAACTGGCAACTTTCTTTTTTCTTTAGTACAGTTTAGGGTTTTAAGCATTGTACACGTGTGTGTGTGTGTGTGTGTGTGTGTGTGTGTGCGTGCGAGCGCGTGCGCGCACCTATAGATGTGCTTTTATAGGTAGAAGAAAATAAATCATCCAAGCCAGCCTTCCCCTTGGGGTATGTTGATGAAACTTTGGCGGAGTGTTTTATCTCTTTGAGGCCCTTGTGCAGGCACTGCAGTTAAGCCCAAAGCATGTGGAAGCCCAAGGATGCTGCTGCCTCTGGAGGAGGTATGTTGGATCCTATGTGTCTATTCAAATGGAATTTGTATCAACTTCTGGTGCCTTTTGTTACAAAGTGCCATGGGGAGCCAGTGGAATTAGCTGTGTGGGAAGGAGAGACGGAATGGGGGAGTTGGATACTGACCTGCCTTGGGAGCCAGCAGCTGTGTCCTGCCACCATTCTGCCACATTCCACAAAAATCTCTCTGTTTCTCTGAACCTCAGTTTTCTCATCTCATAAATGGGAACAAAACAGGTGAATTTATTGAGTGTTCATGGTTTGGCTAAGGGTTTGACAGGCATTATCTGAACCATCTCTACTGAATAACCCCAGAATGTACTCGTTGCTCTCATTATCACTCCCATTTTGAGAGAAGGGGCTTGCACTGGTCATAGGGGATGTTACCAGTGTCCCCTGGCTCTGAAACCAATTCTCTGACACCTGCTGAGTGTCCTGAAATTCAACTCCATTTTGATAGCAACCACCTAGAGTTAGCACAGACCCCACAAGTTAAGGGCAAAAATCCTTCATAAGACTGACCCCACTTCATAAGACTGACACCAGCCATAAGTTTGGGATGTCCTCAGTTCACCTATATTTCTGACAGTCTGGCTACAAATTTGATACCTCCCACCATTCCCCTTCTGGTTCAGTATTTTGCTAAAAATAACTCCTAGAACTCAGGGAAGTGCTGTGCTTTTATTATAAAAGTCTTACTATAGATAAATATAAATAAACGGCCACATGAAGGGTACATAGGGCAGACTGGGAGGGTCCCAAGCACAGGAGTTTCTGTGTCCGTGGAGTCGCGATACATCGCCCTCCTGGCGCATTGAATTGTTCACCAGTGTGGAAGTTCTACTGAATGATGATGTTCAAAATTTGGATTGGGGTTTTGTTACGTAGGCATGATTGACTAAATTGTTGGTCATATAATTGAACTTCATATCCAGTTTCAGTCCTGCTCTTCTCCCCATCGATTGGGCTGGCACAAAGTTCCAACCCTCTGATTACACAGTTGATTTTTATGGAGACCAGCCCCCATCTTGGAGCTATCTAGCGGCTCACCATGATCCACCTTGCCCACTCATGTCTCCTTGCTCTCCCTCCCTCTTCCATGTGCTCCTACCTGGCTTCCAGCAGCCAACCTGCATTTCTTTGCCAAGTGGCTTTCTCTTGCCAGAGGTGGCTTTGCTCCCCAGGCAGTAGGCTGGAAGTAAAGGGATTCGTACCCACTGGAGACACTCATACTAACAGAAAGGCAAATGAATAAAGCAATGAGGATATGAACCCAGAGAGTCAGAATCCACTGCACTTCGCCCAACTGATGCTATATTGGCTCCGTGGTTTAATAATACCTATTCCAATAATAAAGCAGGGAGACGGTAGGCAAGGATAGTCCCCCCATGTATGCAAACTTTGCTCTGTTATGCTTAAAAATCATTATTAGCAATGATAATAACTCCGGGTGTAAGCCAAATGATTCCTCCTTTTAGATAGCTACATGTCCCCAGAAGTGATGCTGAGAAGGGAGCCACCTTGCATGTGTATCTTGACCAAAGTGGCAATGTGCATGTTTATTACTTCTGTTTTGTGTGTTCCCAATGAACACATGCCTTTGTTATTAAATATTCATCTATCTTCCAATATAATTTTAGATCTGATGATAATTTCTGAATTTATTTATAGAAAACTTTGAACTTCATAAATATTAAATGCCCTATTATCTACATGCAGACTGCTTTTTCTATGGCCATAGAAATTATGCAATTATTACCAGAACTATTAATTAAATTTGAAAATAGATAAATAATGGATAGGAATGCTACCTATGAGTTAAAAATGAGAAGATGAAAATTATCCTACATTCTGTCACCTTTGATGAGTCTAACCTACTATATGCACTCAGTTTTTATTATTGAAAGTTTTTATGTTACTCTACATAAATAGTTGATTATAAGAAATAAGTCTTGGGATGCCTGGGTGGCTCAGTCGTTAGGCGTCTGCCTTCGGCTCAGGTCATGATCCTGGGGTCCTGGGATCAAGCCCCACATCGGGCTCCCTGCTCAGCGGGAAGCCTGCTTCTCCCTCTCCCACTCCCCCTGCTTGTGTTTCCTCTCTCACTGTGTCTCTCTCTGTCAAGTAAATAAATAAAATCTTAAAAAAAAAGTCTTGAATAGTGATCGATTTTCAGATGGAGGGATTAAAATTTTTTCTTAATAAAACAATCAAAATATGGCCCTGTCACAATGGTCAAGTACTAGGCAATTTCCGTATTCTGCAAATTAAAAACCTGGATCTTAACGGAGAGAGGATAAATCTCCAAGAAAATAAAGGACATGCTTATTGGGAACCAGCATGGGAAGCTGTCATGACCTCTTTAGGGCAAGATAATGCATTCATAGATTTCCTCAGGTCAACCTCCTGGGCCTCATTCTTCCACGTCTGCCTTTAAAAAGATGTTTTGTGGTTATCTCTGGTTGGTGGGGGATGCCTGTTTGCTTAGTTCACAATATTCATGGACCCTCATGAGCCTTTAAATCACCACCCTATAAAAACTGTCTTTCTAGTCTCTTTATACAGTTTCCTAGTTCTCCTCTCTGGCACTGTGTAGTGCAGTATGTTGCGTCCATTCTCACAAATGTCTCATGGGCATCTGCAGTGTTCTAGTGTTCTAGACTCTGCACTAGCTGTGGGACTGTGGCAGTGAACATGCAAAGACAGTTTAGATCCCCACCAGTCTTATGTGCTCATGGGAGGGAGACAGACTTAACAGGTAAATGCCTAAATAAAGAAGATAATTTCTGGAAGTGACAAGTGCAAAGAACAAAATTAAATACTGTGTAAGTTCCTTAAGGGAAGGAGTCTCATTTGATTAGAACTTATATCCCACCGAAATGTCTAGCACAGTCTCTTGCAAATGATAATAGCTATCCACAGTGAGTCTTTACTGTGTACCCAACATTATGAATGCACTATAAATGTAGTGCATTCTCTCTTCAGAACCACTTTATAGGGCAGTTATCAACCAGGGTTGATTTTGTTCTTAGGGGACATTTGGCAATGTCTCGCTAGAGACATTTTCGGTTGTCAAAAAATGGTAGGGTGTTATTGAGTGCTACTGGCATTTAATGGGTATAGGTCAAGAATGCTACCAAACATCCTACAATGCACAGAGCATCCCTCACAGCAAAGACTGATCTGGCCCCAAATGTCAGTAGTGTTAAAGTTGAGAATCCCTGTTATGAAGGATGATATTGTTGCTCCCATTTTATGAAAACACAATAGAAGATTCAGGTGACTTAAGCAATGACTAGGTAGTGGTAGAACAAGGCTTTTAAACCAGAAAGCCTGGCTCCAGAGCTCACATAACCTCTATGCTCACAGACTCTGTGTGAGATACAGGGATGCAGAAATGTGAATGACCATTCTGACAGCTAGCTTAGGGGCTTCAAAGCCTTTTGGTTTGAAAAATGAGAAACATTTATGAAGATGAGTGCCAGGCAAGATGGGCTCACTTCTGGGACCTTGGTTTAATCAGGAACTTGAAATTTGTTGTTTCCTTGCACTTGTCATAATATGCCATTGTTAGCACCTGCCAGTGTTGCCCTCCTAAACTGTCGCTGCTATTTTAGAGATGAACCACAACAGGTGTGCCAAATATTGGGCCATTAACAAGCAGTAATTCACAGGCATGAATATTTATCAGCCCGTAACGAGACAACAAAAGCCGTGTCTACTTTTTAGAACAATGTGCAGCAACGTCCTCAAAACCAAATTGTTTGAGTTCCTCATTTATGCAAAGGAAGAACCGCTCCTCTGTAATTTTCCATTAGGTGGTTTTATTTTCTCAGCCTTCTCCACATCAAAACACAGCCCCAGCAAGTGCTTGATTTTATTGAGCTAGTATAATCACCCAACAGTTTATAGAGCTCAAGGCTCCAATTATCAAAATATCCATTCTTAAGTTGTTCTGGAAACCAGTTGCTTCTCCATGGGGAAATGCCCAGAATGACGGAGAGGGATCTTTTTTCTTCTTACTCTTAATTTCCTTCCTTCCTCTCCTTCCTCCCTTCTTACTTATTTTGTTCCTTCTTTTTTTTTCTCCTTTTCTTTTTCTCCCCCCACAAGAAACTACTACAAATGAGAATAAGAGGAGAAAATTCAGAAACAGATAAGGGTTGTAGAAGGCATCTTGTGGAGGAGTGCTTGCATATGTGATGTGCTAAGAACCCCAGACTAAAACCTGTGTACTTTTAAAGGAAAAACTTGAGAGAGAGAAGCGTGGTGTGTTTGAAACCCTCAGCATTCCCGACTGACTTGTTCCTCCTGCAGAATTTTAACGCCCAGTGATGTCCTCATTGTGAAATATCTTACAGTATACACTTACAAAATGCACACAGACCGATGCTGGTAATAGGTGATTTAAAGACCAGATTAGTCTCCCTAGTCTTTTAAGTACTGCCATGACTAAGGAAGTAAGGATGGATTCCCAATAAGTGTGTTTGTCATTTGTCTTGGGATATCATTACTAACAGTAAGATAAGCTCTTCGGTGCATATTGTATGATGATCATGTATTTGTTTGTCCCTCACCTTAAATTTCTGCAAATCATTTTGCTTCTGACTCCAAAGTCATTGTTGGATTTTCTCCCCTCTTGTTCTGCCTGTCTACAGATTCTATCCTTATATTTGACTGAATAAGAGTTTCCGTTAGCAAAACATATAAATCTGTTTATTTGTTCAATAAAGGGAACAGATTTTTAGCCTCTTTCATTGCTACTTTCTTTAGTTTTTTTTTTTTTAAGATTTATTTATTTCTTTGAGAGAGAGAGCGCCGGCGAGTGAGCAAGCAGGGGGAGGGGCAGAGGGAGAGAGAATCCTGAAGCAGACTCCCTGCTGAGTGCAGAGCTCAAGGTGGAGCTGGATCCCAGGACACTGAGACCATGCCCTGAGCTGAAACTGAGTCAGCCGCTCAACCCACTGAGCCACCCAGGAGCCCCAGTACTTTCTTTAGTTTGATGATATACACATATAAACTAAAACTTCTTGTAAGGCAAGATGTGTGTTTTCCCGTTTAGGAGGTTTTATCAGTAATACCTAATCCTTAGGAGGTGTTCAGAAAATTTTTGCCGAATGAATGAATGAATGAATGAGTGAATGATCAAGGTTAAATAAGGACTATAGGCCAAGACTTAAAACAACTACACTGGGCCCAAAGGGCTTCCTTTGGCTTATTACTCCCCTTATTGGGTAATAATGGTAACTAATACTTCCTGAGGACTTAGTGGGTTTTGGTATACATTGTGTCATTTTAATCTCATGAGAGAAGCACATTTATTTTCTCCATTTTATAGATGGAGAATGGAGGATCAGAGAGACTGCATGCCCAAGTATAGCTAGTGAGTGCCTGAGTCTGGATATAAACCCAGGCGGTCTGTCTTTTAGCCATTTTACTAAACTGTCCTCATTACAGTAACAAAGAATGATCTCTCTCAAAGAGACTTCCAGAAACCAAGAAACTTCAGGAGCTGCTCTTTGGGGGAAGGTGTCTACAAATCTGGGGGCAATAAAGTAGTGAGAAATGGTAGCTCATTATGATGTTATCCAAGAGGGAATTGGAATTCACATCATCTGTAGTTTTGGACAGTTGGTTGTCTTTCTGAAAGCCTGGTAAGCTTTCTGTTGTTGGGGTTTTTGTTCAGTTTTTCAGTCGGAAAAGATCTCTATGTGGAAAAAAAACATTGTAGTGCAATTGCAGGGACCAGTAGAAAAGTAATTTTGGAGAAAGAGTATGGGCCTAGACCCTTTCTCTCCCAGAAGCAGACCTTTCTCTGTGACCATTTCTCCCCAATGTTCCACTCATCCGCAGGGTGATCTTTGCAATGACCCAGTCATTTCCCTTCAGCCCAAGGTGATTTAAAAAAAAAAATTCTAAACTTTTTTCCAAACCTTCTATTTTCTAAACTTTAATACAAACTTGGACTTCTTTTGTAAGACACAACTCAAATATGCCCTCCTTTTTTTTTTTTTTAAGATTTTATTTATTTATTTGTCCGAGAGAGAGGTGGGGGAGAGCGCACACAAGCAGGGGGAAGGAGAAGCAGGCTCCCGGCCGAGCAAGGGGCCCGATGCAGGACTCAGTCAATCCCAGGACCCTGAGACCACGACCCAAGCTGAAGGCAGACGCTCAACGGACTGAGCCACCCGGGCATCCCGGTGCCCTCCTTTTTGAAGCACTCCATGATTTCCTCATATTTCCAAATTCCTGAGCAAGGGAGCCACTGGAGAATATGAAGCTGATGTGGGCACCATGCCAATATCATTAAAGGAAACATTCAGATTGATGCTTTCCTGCATGCTTTTGTAGCAGAGAGTGAGCCTGTACATCTGGGCTAGCTACAGGTAGCACATTATTTTCATTCTTCATAGATGACACAACAGTTCCCAGCCATGTACTATGTTTTGCACACAGTGTACACACACCAATTTTTGCCTTGTTGAGCCTTTTAAACTCTTATTATCTCAGATTATGAAGACAAGCTGTGCAGGGTATAGGCATGATCTCAAGCTGAGTTAATTGAAGGCAGAGGTCAGTTCGGCTTTCTTGGACCATCCATCAGTAAAAAGTTTGCTTGTTTAATGCACAGAGTGAAAGAGTCTAAGTAAAGATGCAGGTTTCTCCTGACCCCTCCCATTTGGGGCTGTCAGGTAGATGTTAGATTTCACTGAGCTGTTAAAAATCTTAATGGATCCCACTGAGCTGTTTCAGGTTGTTTGTGACAATCACTTAATTTCCTTGTTTTGCAGCTAACAATGATTTTAATCTTCATTCCAGATTAATCACCTAAGGCCTAACTGTCCTTTTCTCCCATTGGCATGCCTGCTTTAAATATGTGTCATCAATGAACAGGAGGATTTATTTCCTTTCTCTTCAACAGTCTAACAAAAACGTACCTTCAGCAAAATTAGATATACAGTAATTTCTTATATATGTTAAAAATGCCAAGTAGCCAAGATTGGAAATACAGCAAATTTGTAACAGGGATTGCCTCTGGGTGATTTGATTATGAGGGGGATTTTTTTCCCTCCTTCTTTATACATTTGTAAGCTTTCAACATTTTCTGTGATAAGCATGCATTATTATTACAATAAGAATAAATAAAGAATTAGTGTTTCCGAATCAAGGATGAACAAAGGAAATGCAGTCTTTGAGGAGATGTTAAGCTGGAAAATTTTCAACATTAAAGAGGGGTGAAAAAAATCTACATCAAGATAAAAGAGTGAGGTTGGAAAATTAGCTTGCAACTTGAAGGATGTTCCTTATTATAGATAATGCCACCGACAGCCAGGTTGATCACATTTCTCATTTTTAGTGTATTGGAGTTTGCTCATAGGAAAGTCCCCACCTTGCACTCCTAATTATTTCATGGCCATTCACTTGTACAATTGACAGCCTTTGAACCAGTCTTACTACAGGGGCCAGAGAAATGAATCTCAGAGAGAGACAATTGAAGAGACGAAGTTGGGGGAGATGAAGAAGATGTATTTGGTGCTTTGTGACTGCTTTATGCATGGGATGAAGCTCACAGAGTGCAAGGAGTAAATAGTGCTATCATTTTAAAAGGCTAGATCCACCTTCAAGGGCACTTAGGTTAAGTCTGAAGGCTAGAGGATGGAAGGATTCTTTCTTTCAGTGGTCCCTGGTTGCAGTATGAATGTCTTCTCTCTTTGTATTTTGATTGTACTGTTCCTTAATGGCTAATTGCTAGGCAAGAGAAAACATAATTTATACTCCAATTTGTAAGTCAATCAAATGAAGGCTGGGTGTCAGCAAACTTGGAGAGAAATGAAATAGGGTAAACAGGAGAAGCCCAGAGGCGTGTGGGTGCAATTTTAGGAATCCCAGGCAACCCAGCAGCATTGGTTCAGAGTGGATCCTCTCCTTTGAGAGGGGATGGGAGCAGCCTGCGTCTCTGCTCCTTCATCTCCAGCTGTTCCCTGTGGGAAAAGGTGCCTAGAGTCCTTTGTGGACTGTTGACTTGAAAAAAATGAAACTGACAAATTGTGGTGAACGAAAGAAGTGTATTACGTGAATACAAAAATGTTTGCACATCTGAGGACTGCACGGTTTTATTCAAGGAAGTTCTACTTTTAAGGAGGTGATGAATTTTGAATCAGAATTTTGTTGTCAGGGGAATCCTTCTTAGGAGGAAGGAAATGTGCTTTTTAACTAGATTTTCAGCAAACTTTGACACATTCATTATGGTCATGAGCATGGAGGTGGCTAAAACATTTTGCATAATGTGGAAATAATATTGCATTCTGTTAGCTCCTGCCCGCCAGCACACCATGAATGCCACTGGTACAGAAGGAAACACGGGGCTTTAGATAACAAGAAATTGATTGGGGTACACTTATCAACATACTAATCATCACAGAGAGACTTCTCCATATATCTTTTCACTATGTAGTTTGATCTTGGCCAAAGTTTTATACCACAAACCAAATCAGACCCTGGCACATTGTGAACCTGTCCCTCTCCCATCTCAAACCCCATCCGATAGACTGGTGCCCCTCTTCCATGCTCATGGTATCAAGGACCTAAGACCTCTCTTTTTATCTCACTGTTTCTTCTCCAGGGTTGCTGTCATTGACTTCCCTTCTGTTTCTCCTCTCAATACCCAGTTTTCTCTGATAATAACACAAATATTTGTTATGTGTATCTGACCAACATTCTACCTTCTGAAGGCTGCAGAGAAGCTTTTCCCAAAAGTCTGGTAATAAATCATTATCCTCCCCCCCCCGAAAAAAAATCCCTATAAGAGGAAAGCCTTCTTGCCCTGGGGTGTGGGTGGGGGTGGGGAAGATAAAGGTGGGGAAGGAGATAAAGTGAAAGGACAGCAAGTTGTAGGGGGGCGCTCTGGAGGGGGCTGGCCTGTCCAGAAAGGGAGCCATGGAGGAAAAGATCAGTGAAGACACAGTACCATGGCTGTAGGAAAGCCCCGGATCCAGAGGGAAATCAGAGAGGAGGCCAAATAAGGAACCACAATACGTGATCCACACTTAAATCTTAGTAACACAAAGAGAGTCAGGAACACAAAACACTGGGAAACAGGCTTGGGTTTGAGCAAGGTGTCTGTGTAAGAGATGCCAGGCAGCTGCAGTAAGGAACAGTGTAAGCTCCCCCACACCTTAGTGGGTACCATGAGGGAGTAGTGGAGTTTGGAGGTCAAACATCAAAAGGTGTTGAGACCTTGTATCTCATCCCACCCAGTATTTCCAGTATTCTGGTTGTTCTCAGCAGGGGGTAGTCACACCCTCCAGGGGATATGCAGTGATGGACAGAGATGCTTCTAGTTGTCACAAGGGGGGGAGGAAGACAACTGGCATCTAATGGGTAGAGACCAAGGATGCTGTTAAACATCCCACCATGAAGAGGACAGCCTCTGATCACAAAGTATTTACTTCTCCAAATGTCAGTAGGGCCCCGGTTGAGAAACGTTGGTATGTCTTAAGAGGGGTGTGTGTGTGTGTGTGTGTGTGTGTGTGTGTATGTCCATGGGAGGAGGGGGTTATGACTTAGTACAAAGGTTTATCTCTAGGGATGTTCACTGCAGCATTGTTTCTACTCTTAAAAAATTAACCTACATGTTCAACAATAGGGATTTGGAAAGACATGACAATTCCATTTCTTATTTGACGTAATGACCTTGCAGCCATTATCAGCGATGCGTAGGGCAGTATTTAATGGGATGGGAAAATGTCCCTGGGGATACTATTAAATGGAATTAAACAGATAACACAACACTTATTTACAGTATGACCCAATTTGTGTTTTAAAAAAAGCTATTTGTAGGTATTTTTGCTTATCTGCCCCTAAGTCAAAGTTCAAAATAGAATACAAAAAATAAGTACCTTACGATATTAGGTATTATTCCTTGGGTGTTGGAACTATGGATGAGTCTCCTGTTTTCCCTATATGTTATTAAATACCTTCTCAATCCTCCACAATGAACATTCATAACTTTCATGGTGAAGGTGAAATGACATGATTATCTGAAAAAAAATATGTTTTTTTTAAACATGAAGCTGAAATTTGAGTAGATAGCCGAGCCAGGTATTTCCGTCCAGGGTCTCTTTTTCAATTGGCAAGTCAGAGAAGAATATATTTCCAGATGCAGAGAGGGAGGCAGGTGGGGTCAGGGAGCAAGGAGTTTGGAGGAGGTAGCATTTGGCTCTCATCTTAAGCATCAGTGGCTGAGCTGGAAGAGGAATACTCTAAAATCATAATTTCCTCATTTAAATACTCTTGATCAAATTAACACCCTCTCCTGAATGTTCCAATTATATTGAGAATCGGGTATAGTTTTAAATTTGCTTGTCATCCCACTCTGTTCTCTCACCCTCTCCTCGGGTGGCTCTGGCTGGCTTGGGTTTAGGCAGTGTGTGTGTTGTGTGTTGTGCATTGTAGGGGCTGCCTGGAGTCGTTGGACAGGCCGGCACACGACTTCATGTCCCTGTGAAAGAAATACAAGTTCACATCTACTGCCATGGGCTTTTCTTCTGTTGTTAGGAAAATCCTTTTGTTTTAAAAACATCGAGATACATTCTGTAGCCATTTCTGCAAGTGGGTTTGTTTTGTCTTGTTCATTCTTTCTGGTACCTATGGATCTAATTCTGTGCGTACACATACATACATACACATTTATGTGTCTGTATATACATATATACACATATATGAGAGAGAGAGAGAAAGAGAGAGGGAGGGAGCGAGAAGGAGAGATTGCAAAAATCGCTTCCATTTTAGAAAAGGGTTCAGAGTCCCCTTCCTTCTTTACTGAGAAAGCAGATAATCACCATAAACCCTTTTTACTTTTTGTATTGAGGTAAAAGTTGCATACTCATAAAATTAGTCATTTTAAAACGCACGATTCAGTGGCATTTAGTACACTGACGTTCCACAAGGAAGCTCAGTGCCCACTGAGCAGTCACTCCCCCGCACCACCTCCTCCACCCCTGGTAACCACTAGGTGTACTTCTGTTCTTGATGTTGCTGCCTTTTAGAAACTTGTTGGCATCTTCAGTTGTATTTTGTTTTGTATTGTGGCTAATTGTTCTCTCTATCTTTATGAGAAAGGCACGCATAGGTGGGCAAGATGGGCACACAAGGGGACGGGAGGGTGGAGAGAAAGAGAGGGAGAGAGGGAGAGAGAAAAGGGAGGGTGGGGAGGGGGACCTGGAGGGGTGGAAGGAGAGAGAAGGGTGGGGGAATCTAGGAGTTAGAGACAGCCAGGGCGGGTTTTGAAGGAGAATCCCCACCCCCGAACACACATGCACCCCAGAAAGACAGACTCATGTACACCCGTTGAGAACTTGAATCAGTTTGAAAGATCTGCTCTGAAATTCCAAATGTGCCCGCACCATCTCCAAGAGGGTCAACGAAGGAAGATAGGTCCGGCCTGTCTCCGTGGCTGAAAAGACTCCAGCCCAGATCCCAGGGTCTGCCAGTAACAGGCACTATGTCTTGGGGGGGCCTAGGCTGCCTGGGCGATTGGGGGTCCTGTTGTGATCTCCACGTCCTTCCACTGACATCCTGACACCAACTCCCGTTATTGTTCTGGCTTTTCAGGTTTTTTTGTTTTTTTTTTTTCTCACTTAATAATGAGTTGCCATGATTCCAATGCAGATGATGGGGTAAACTCCAGCTAGTCAAGTTATTATAGATGAGCCCTGCTGATATTGCAAGCTTGGGGAAGAGTCGATATGCTGTAGAATGACATGGAAACCTGATAACAACGGGGAAAGAGACTTTTATATAAACCTTTTTAAGTATAGTACTTCCATATTAAATCTTATAAAGAGAATCTCTGCTGTACTGATGAATGTGCCTTCACTGATGGAACATGCCTCAGCCCTCCTGGCAGGCTTCCTGAGGACCCCAGGTGATAAAGCCAACCAGGGTATTTCTTCATTATGATCCTTGTCTCACGTTTACGTTATTCTCCTTGTCCCTGAGAGCTCTGGACTCTGGTCTGTAGGAAACGTTCCACACACAGTTGAAATATGTTCAGTGGTGCTAGGAAGTAGTTCTGAACCCAGAGCACAGCCTCATTTGGACTATTTTATGCAATTAAAGTTTTGGTGAGGTTTGAGACAAGCTGACTAACAGCCGGCCTACTGGTACAGAGAAGCAAGGTTTTGAAATAAAGAGGCTTATGATGTAGACAGGGAGTTCATTAATTTGCATTGAATGGTCTTAAACTCTCCTTAACACCTGAGTGCAAATAATGAAAAATGTTCAGGAGGTGTGGAGCTGCCGAATAAAGTATTTTTTGCAAACAATATTCTCAAGAAACAGTGATTCAAGGCACAGACCCTGACACCAGGTAGCCTGAGTACGTGTTCTGGTCCACAGTTTAGCAGTTTTGTGACTTGGAGTAAATCACTCTCTGTGTGTCAGTCTTCTAATCTGTAAAATGGGAGCAGTTCTGGTAGGGTTGTTATGATGATTCCAGGAGTTGATATATGTCAAGTATCTGACACACACTTTACAATAAATTTGCTATAATTATTGTAATCATCATCATCATTATTACTGTTACTATTATCTGGAAGCCGCTCAGCTTTGGAAATCTACCATGGTGAGATTAATATTCATAGAGCTACATAAATAAAATATATGTGTGTGTATACACAGTTCCTTGATATAATCATTTTTATACTAAATAATACAGGATGTTCTATTTTTAAGTCAGACTGGCAATTGGAAGTCTGAATTAATTCAACACACAAATTAAGCTACAATTGCTTATCCTACCAGAGATTTATTAGCTTTATCAAAACATCACCTAGGAAGTAGTTAGAGACTATTCTTAGATCACAGTGCATTTGAAACATGACTTGGTTTACCGACACACCACACACACAGCCTTGTCTGGGAAGCACACATTCAGTGAGGTGCAGTTGTGCGTGCTCAGTGCAGTTCATCTGGTAGGTATGTTCCCTCCATTGTTTGGAGGCATCCTTATGTTGGGTTGGGGTACGGGGGTTAAGGAGCTTATTCAGTTATTAGTTATGAAATGTCATAGTGGCCCCTGGATTGCCAGCTGGTTAGTGGGCTGGATTTTAATTATCATCAAGCAAGTTCCAAATGTTTGAAATATGTCTGTGGAGGGAGCTCTGTGGAAGATGGGAGAGAAATTGATTATGAAGGTGTAGAACTTCGGGGTCAGCCTTCCACACAGCCCTGGGATTAGGCCTGGCTCCTGTTGACATAGGGCTGTCTCCATGGCGGCCCATAGGGGCCAGGCCCTTTCCTTGCTGAATAACATATTATTGGGAAGTCATTTCTCATATTTATTCATTGATCTTCTCTATAGATTTTGGTAGGTTCTGTAGAGAACTGTAGGTTCTCGTATTTTCTCAACAGCAGGAGAGGCAATTCTTTATTAATTCATGTGCATGCATTCATGTATTTGTTTATTGTTTAATAAGTATTATTTCAGTGCCTCCTGGTGCTAGTTAAGTTTCTCAGCACTGTGCTGGGTATAGAGGAATATGAAAAAGAGTGAGACTCAGTCTTTATGCTTTAGGCACTCCAAATCTATTTGTTAGGAAAAGTAGATGTGTACAAATAAGAACTTATACAGAGGAAGGAGGGATTAAGGCTGTCCGAGCAAAAGAGCTGGGGGACACTTATGGAAAAAGTGATGCCTGAGGAGAGCTTTGCAGAAGGAAAAGGAAGTTCTCCAGGCAAAGCAGGTGGAGTAGCCTGGGGTGGAGGGAAGGAGGGAAGATGTGGCAGGTATGCTTGGGAGTTGCAAGTTCTGCTGACTTGGGGAGGAGGGGGGCAGGCCTGAGAGGAAACCAGACAGGTAGAGGGAAGGTCACAAGGAATGTTTGGACTTCACCCAGTGAGTGATAGAGAAACATGGTGAGCTTGCAAACAAAGTTCACTTTGCGTTTTGGAAAGGTCACCCTGGCTGCACTGTGGACAATGTGTCAGGCAGGTACAGGGTGAAAGGCAGGTAGTTAAGAAGCTACTGTAGTGGCTCAGGTCAGGACAGAGAAGTGTTTGAACTAAGGTGAAGGTGACAGGTTTTGTGGAGAGAAGCAGATGTTTTTGGATAACATTAGGAGAATGGAGAATTCTCTGGGTCTGAATACAGAACAGAGAATCAAGAATGATGCCTTGTTCTAGTATGGTAAGCCAGGTGTATACTAGGCCAATGGACAGAGGAGATACAGAAAATAAGTCTTCCAAGGCTCGCACACAGGCATGGACAAAGTGGCGTGTAGTGATGGTGCAGGCCTAGTTAATCCAGGAGACACCCTGTGGTGCTTTTCAGCAGCCAGACTGGGTATCTTACTTAGCGTCATGTGTGGAGTCAGGGGTCAGAGAAGTCTGCATATGGGTGTCAGGGTGCCGGAGGCATGTACAGGTGGGACCCAAAGGGAGGCAAGTAGGCAGGTGAGGTCAGAGGGTAAATGGAGGCCTGAGATGGGTTGATGACTTGGCAGGTATTACAAGGACCTCTGGACACATAGTCTGAATGTGATAGGAAGCCGACTATCACAGAGTTTTGAGCCTCTGGTCCACCCTTTACCCGTTTCCTCATCTGTAAAGTGGGATTAATACTGGTAACTTATAGAGTTTTGAGGATTTCAGGAGAGTTGAGCAATTTTATTATTATTGTTGTTGCTGCTATTGTTATTGTTATTATCACCATCTGTCCTGAAATCTTCAGTGAGCACAGTATTTACTGAGGTGTGAGTTGATCTCTCTTGTGTATTAAGATCCCTCTGGCTGTGGTTTTGAGAAGAGAGAAGAGGTCCAAGACAGAAGCAAGGAACCCCATTGGGAGCTATAGAGAGGATGGTGGCTTGGGCCCAAGTGGGGCTGTGGATGCAGCAAAACATGCAGGTTTTGTATAGATATGGCTGGCAGGATAGATGTGAGGTCAGAGAGAAAGACAGAGCAGTCAGGAATAAGAATTGGGAGGCTTTGCCCTTTGTTTTGCCTTTAGCATTATACTTTGCTAGAAGGATGACTGATGGAGCTTTAAAAAATCAAGTCACTATTTCAGTTACTACTTCCAACAGGCACCGCACAGTGGCCCCCACCTCCCAGTCTCCCGCCACCTTTCTCAGGAGGTCAGACCTGACTACCAGGTGGTGAGGCCCAGAGGCCAGTCTGTGAATGAGAGAGACCCGCCATACTCAGGATTTCTCATCCTTCCTGTTCTGGTTTCCTACGGCTGTTGTAACACATGATCACAGACTCAGTAGCTTAAAGCAGGAAGAATTTTAGAGATCAAAAGTCTGAAATGAATCTTTTGGAGATAAAATCAAGGTGCTAGCAGGGCTGCATTTCTTCTGGTGACCCAAAGGGAGCCTCCATTTTCTTGCCTTTTCTAGCTTCTAGAGTCGGCCACACTCCTTGGCTTATGGCTCCTTCTTCTGTCTTCAGAGCACATCCCCCCAACCTCTCATTCCATAATCACACCTCCTTCTTCTCATGTCTGACATCTTCTAAATGCGCCTGTGATAACTGCACCTACCTAGATAATCCAGTATGACCTCTCCATCTCAAAAGCCTTAATTTAATCACACCCACAAAGTTCCTTTTGCCATATAAGGTAACATATTCACCAGTTCTGGGGATTAGGATGTGGACATCTTTGTGGGGGTATTATTCTGCCTACTACACTTCCAATGGCCAAGGCTTTCTTACTGACTTGGGCTCCTTACCCACCTCTCTTTTCTATGGCCACAAGGCTCTTTAGCCTTCCATCCCATAATTTTGTCTCACATGCCTGACTCTCCCTTAACCTTAAGCTGAAAGCTTTGATCTGTGACCTATACATTAATTAACCCATTTAACTTAGTTGGTGTATGTCATGCATGTGGCTTAGTGCCTGGCATATAGGAAGCAACTACTAAAATAGAATTCAGTCTATTCTTGCAATCTATAAATATAATTTTGAATCATGATTCTGTCACTTTGCTTGTGAGCTAACTCTTGGTCTGCACCATCTGTAAATTTGATAAACATATCTCTCAGGTCCTTCTTCCTATTGTTGATAAAAATGCCCAACCAGACACAGACTCTGGCTTGGCTTTCTAATAGCCCATTGCCTGTGTGTAAGTATTTTATACTTTTAATTTTTAATTTTTTAGAGAGAGTTGCAAGGTGGGGGTTGGGGAGGGAGTAGTGGTAGTGAGAGGGAGAGATAGAATCTTAAGCAGGCTCCACACCCAGCATGGAGCTGGACATGTGGCGTGATCTCAGAACCCCAAGATCCTGACCTGAGCCGAAGTCAAGAATCAGACACTTAACTGACTGAGCCATCCAGGTGCCTCGGTATTTTATACTTTTTAGAGAAAGTCTATACACATGATTGCAGTTAATTCTTTTCTTCCAACAATCTGTGGCTAATGATCCATCCTTCAGCATTTACTAAATTCTCCTATCTGCAAGGCAACCCAGGGGATTAAATTATAAACTATAAACATAAGACCTGCTTCCAGAGTTTGGGAATCCAGTCAATGTATGGACATATACACACATGGTAGCTCCATTTATTACCAATCTGGGGCAAATGGATGACTCATTCATAAGTCTAAGTTATACCCACATTCCTTACCTTCACACAGCTGACTCAACACCACCCAACACTCAGTCTGCAGCATTACCCAGCCCATCAGTCTAGAACCTTAAAGAAGTAGGAGGGGATTTGCTTGCCATCACTTTTTCCCAGTGAACCCATGTTACATCCTAAGGATCACCCTTGCTTCTTCCGAGTGGTTTCAAGCTGTCCTTTAGCAATGTGTTGTAGAACAAGCTTGAGGCATCATACTTATCATTTCATTGTGGATAGCATTTCACTCCATTCCCACTTACTTAGTTCCCTGTTTTTCTTTCTCTCCTATCACCTGCAATTTCTTGTAAATCACTGTATATAATTCTGCAGTCATGAAGTTTGCAAGGTTTTATGGTACATGGGACACAGTTGATGGGTCCAGATTATTAATTTCAATCAGAGTAGGAGCTGGTAACTGTGTGCCTGATGGTAGTCAAATAGTGGAGGGACTTATTTCAGAGATGCCATTTATCTCATTCCAATGTTACATAAGTTTATGATTTATTTATGACACAGACCATCACTTCTCTAGGCACCACCTTCCCACCCTGAACTTCCCGTATATTACAATTTCCATTCTCCTCTTTGTTGTTTTGAAGTTATTCTCTTGGGAAGAAAGTCAAAAAGCCAATTAGAATGGCTAAATTCTGCCCTCTCTCTCCCCCTGTGAACTTTACTTACAGTGCATTAGGGAGAAACTCTTTTTGATTCTTGGAAACACAAGGAGGAGAACATGAAAATGTGGCAAATGCTTTAAAAAAAATAAGCACTTCTTTTTCTGGTTAGAAAGATAAATGCTGGTCAGTAACGTTAAGTAAATGTACCTGTTTCAAGAGAGGTATTGACTGCGGGAATGCAAGAGCTACCCTAATTAAAATTGGCTGTTGGAATGATAATGCATTATTTTGAATTTCTAGTGAAATTATTTTCCTTCTTCTTGTACCTTCTTTCTGTTGGAGTATTTTATACTACCAATAGCTTTAAACACTGAAATACATGGAAGATATAGTATACTGTCCTTCACTGGCATTATGCTCAAGAAAACAAATATTTAATCCCCTTATACATGATGCAGAATTGCCCTTATTTTAAAACATGCTCTAAATAATTTTGCCGGGATCTTGCATGTTTTTCATCTATTTTTTTAAAAACTAAATTACTAAATTCTATTTGACGGATAGGTTCAAGTTTGAATATTCTTTTCTCTGGGGGAAACAGTTGTCATTCCTGTACCTAGTTTCTTCTCAGCACTTACCATAATTGCGATCAGTGAATAATTCATTTTTTCTACTGTTACTCCTGTTAGACTGTAAGCTGCTTGAGGAAAGAGTCAGTAATTCATATCCCCTGAGCCACATAGAGTGCCTGAAAATGATCATAACTCAATGAATATTTGTTGGATGAATGAAAACAGACATAAAACAGAACATGCATACTGAACAGTTGGGTTATGGGGAGGGTCACATTTACGTAGGGAGTTTACAGAGGTCGTGGCATTTAAGCAAACTGACAACATGGCTGGATTTATTACACATTTTCTCTCTAGTTGATGGGCATTATCCCACTTCAGTCCCACAAGCCCAGAATCAGAGATGTCTATTTTTGAGTCGCTATATATAGAGAGAAGAAACAGTCCCTCCGAATGTGGAGTTACTCAGTATTTTTGGCTCTTTGGCTATTTTCAAGGTTCTTCATCTGGACTTAAAAACCAAATTAATAGGCTATCGTTTTCTCTCATCTTTTGCACAGACACTATTTTGGGAGCAGATACATCACCCCAGCCACATCAGTGAACGGACAGGCTGTTTTCACTCTTGTAACAGGAATGGTCACCCAGAGCCTCTTCTCTCACATGCTCCAGTAATTCCCTACTGACCTCCAGTGACTTTATTTAGTTTTATTAATTTAAGCTAAATGAGTTTTGTTTTCTAAGAGTGTCCATGCAGAACTAAGCATAGAGAACATATTTCTGCTTAACTCACTTTGTTTGCAGCTTCAAAGCCCAAGTTGCTTTTTGGTTTTGGTCATTTTGTTGTTTGGTCCGTGGCCTCAACACCTAATTTAACAATTAGAAGTATTTCATAACTCACTGATGCTGCTTCAGCCTCATTTTTTAGGCCTGTCAGGAATTGCCATTCTCTTGGAACCACAGGCCAGCCATCTCTGTAGATGTTATATGAATGAGGCCCCTCAGACGGGACAGGGAAGCTGCCAGCCTCTTGATCTTGACCCTTGAGAAACAGTGGCCAGGCCCGATTCCTCTGCTTTTCACCCTGGAGAGTACCTGGGTTAAGAGAGCTTCTGTTTATACTGTGGTCTCATCCAAGACCAGATGGCCATTTGTGAATTCCCCTCAATGTCTTTGATAAACCCAGGTTGGAAGGAAATTAAAATTAAAAGTTAAAAAAGACCCCCACAATCTGCTAACTACTGGTTATTTAATAGCTAGCATTTAATAAGTGTCAGTCACTGTGCTAAATGCTTCACAGGCATTAGCTTAGTTTGATCCTGAGACAAACCTGTGTGAGACGTATGGTTGTTCCCATTTTAAAGATGAAGAGCATGAGGTTCATGGACAGTGAATAATCTGACCAAGTTGCTCGTCTAAGAAGTGGTGGAGTTTGGGGTTCACACCCAGGCAGTCAGATTTTTACGCCTTTCTCCAGGTTACTGTTTCTCTGTAGTATGCCATGTGAAACTCTGTGGGTTGCTTCTTTAGACTACCCAGGTTTGATAGTAGACAGGGATCCTTAAGAGTGAATTGCTTTCACTGCCTTTAAGTAACTTTACCAAATGTATCAAGTTACTTACAGTTCTCTTTCCTGCTATTACTTCTTAAAACCCTCTGAGTTGAGGTTGGTGTTATTTGGTCACATATGAGGGGGTCAAAATCAAGAAATTGATGTTCAGGAATTCAGTAGAGATTTACTGAGCACCATACAAGAGCTTCACCTTCGGTGTAAGCAATTCAGTTGTGACTAAGATATGGTTTGTACCTTAAGGACCCCAGGCATCAAGAGTATTTCTTTCATTTCCCCCTACTGTATCTGCAGTTCTCTTAGCATTGTACATGGCACTAGGTTGGTTATTTGTAAATATTTGCTGAGTTTTGCAACTGATGATATGGCCAGTGGATGACTATCAGCAGAGGACATTTTTCTTTTCCTTTCCTTTCCTTTCCTTTCCTTTCCTTTCCTTTCCTTTCCCTTTCTTTTCTTTTCTTTTCTTTTCTTTTCTTTTCTTTTCTTTTCTTTTCTTTCCTTTCCTTTCCTATCCTTTCTTTCCTTCCTTCCTTCCTTCCTTCCTTCCTTCCTTCCTTCCTTCCTTCCTTTTGTTATTCTTACTGCCTGTGGCTTCAAGTTCTGCACTCTGAGAATAGTCTGAGCTTCTGTAGGTTTGAGAAGTATCCTGGAGACTGATCCCAGATGAAAATTAATCCAGTCCATTTTTATGGGACGACTTTGTTATAAAAGCCCATGCATTCAAGGGCAGCTGGGTCCCACCCGAGCCCACCGATGCCTCTTGCAGTCTGAAGGCTGTGTTCTCACTGAGGTCAGCCACGTACTAGCAAGGAGGTTGAGACTACGGGATGGTCAGGGCAGATAACACATCCTTCAGTCTCTGATGAAAGATGCAAATGGAAACCGCCGTCATGAAGGTATAATCAAACACCATCCACCCACGTTAATGTAGATTGTCAGGACAGCCAACCTCTCCTTCCCTGGGAGTCTGACAGGCGTGATTAACATGCTGTGAGCTCGGCAGAACTCACTGTGGCTCTTACCTCGGTCTGTGCCTCTGCCTAGGCCCTGAAGAAATGCCAGGGTAAGTGATGGGATTATGGAAGAATGAGAGCCATCCATTGCCTCCGTCCTGCCCCTGCCCCCATGCCTCTTCGGCTGCCCAGGTCATCCAACCTGTAATTTGGGGAGGGGGAGGTGTTGACTAGAGCTCAAGACAATATACTCTCCCTGATGCTTTCACAAATTGTTTCCCCAAACCACTATTCTCTTGAGTGTGGCTCAGAACTACTTCTAGTTGCTAAGCAACCCACAAGCAGCTCCAGCCCACAATATTTCATAGATGTGTAGGCATGTTATTTGGGGTACTTCCCCAGCCTCCCCTTCCCCAGGAGCTACCCCTTCCAAGCTCTTTTCTTACATTTTGCATACACGTCTGAATGGACCAAGGTGAACATCTGATCCAAGGGCATTTCCCATGTTGCCCAAACCACCAGGCCAATCTGATTCCCTCTCAAAAATTTCAATGAAAAGATAAGAACAATACTCAGAAAGTCTTGAACCAAAATACTTGGGACTCATGTGGCCATGTTCGAATACATGCACGTTTATGAGCAGGCAAAGGCAGTTAGTCCACAGCGTGAAGTAGGAGATTGGAGAGGAGAGAAGGGAGATGAGAAGCCTGGGGCGTGGAGGAAATGGGAGAGTAGGCGTCTCATGTCTCCAAAAGAGTTGGGCTTACCTGTGTTTGAGGTTTGTCTGGAAGAACATGGGAGGGGTAAGGGAGTGGAGGGCGTGTGCCAGGGAGTGGTTTATGCCCTGGCCTATGGCATTTAGGCTGAGAATTTTGGAAAGAGAAGGTATCTGAGGACAACAATGAATGGTACGATCAAGGGACTGGATACATCAACAAGATTGGACAAGTGTGGTAATGAACAGAATAAATGACCTGGAAGGTAGAAGGTGACACTCAGAACATGAGGTGCTTAGGTTTTAGAGCTTGTGGGTAGGTCAAGAATGGTCCAGAGAGTATATGATTGAGGCAGAGTAGAAGGTATTAATCAGAATTAATGATGAGAAAGACATGGGAGGCCAGAATGTTGGATGGTGACCAGTCATGGTGGTGCAGACGCACTGAGCCAGCTGCCAATGCCAGTGAGGGGGGATGGTTAGAGTTGAGTAGATGGCAGCCATAAGGTGGGGTAGGTTTAATAAAGTCTGATGCAACCACTTTCAAGTGAGCCAGAATTTTGAAGGGGGAAGGGGAAAAGAGAGTTGTAAGTGGGGAATAAATAGGACTCAGAAGTCCTTAGGGAGCCAGCTGTCCCCTGTGTATGTCGCTTCCTTACAGTTCTGCGCTGGACTCTCTCTCTCCAATTCTCTGCTTGTCAGCTTCATTTTCTCTCATTTCTGACTGGCTGTCTTACATAGCAGGAATGTAGCCCCAGTTTTACATTTCATAGCTTTAGCCCCTAGAGAGGGATGAACTCAAAGCTCTTATTCCAAGACCAGGGAAAGGAGTACTTGCTCTACCGAATCAGGTGCATACCCCTGACTTAGCCACCTGTGGGCAGGTATGGATCATATATTACCAGTAGGGTGACTCCCTGTCAATAGGGTCAATTCCTAGAAAGATCGGTAGGCTGACAATTTCATTTGTTTGCCAGAACAACTTTCCAAAAATTGGCCAAGGAATTCACAGGCTTGGTCAGCAAGCTCTTTGGCCCATTAAGGCTAATTATCTACCAAGCTGCCCTCACAAGCTGCCAGGTGATAGAAGGGGTTAATTCTGTCTGGCCCTGAAACATCTGGTTGGAAGAGCAGGGGGGCTGGGGTTGACTTAGTGGTAGCCTCTCAGAAGGTTTCCTGCATGGCACTTTCATGCTTTAAGAGGAAGCATTTAAGGGAGAATGCTTAAATATTTATATTTCTGGTTAGAAATGAATACTCTTCTCTCCTTCCTCTAGAAACCCCCTTAGCAAATCCTTTTTTCAGGTGTGCAAAAATTCCTGGAAAATGAGTCTTCTTTTCTCTTTGTAATTCCCAATAACTCAAGCTTTGTTTACATGATGTGCTTTCACATACTGCCCCCCTTTCATTTGTCCTATCTTGCTTCCTTAGGTAGACATGGCAGGAGGGCATCTTTTTTTTTTTTTAAGATTTTATTTATTTATTTGAGACAGAGAGAATGAGAGAGAGAGAGAGAGAGAGAGCACATGAGAGGGGGGAGGGTCAGAGGGAGAAGCAGACTCCCTGCTGAGCAGGGAGCCTGATGCGGGACTCGATGCAGGGACTCCAGGATCGTGACCTGAGCCGAAGGCAGTCGCCCAACCAACTGAGCCACCCAGGCGCCCCAAGGAGGGCATCTTTTAATGGGGATTCTCAGACTTTGGAATCCGATAAAAATGCACATTTCTGAGTCCCACCCTCAGAGCTTCTAATCCTGAAGTGGGTTCCAGAAATCAGTATTTGGAACAACAGCCTGGCAATTCTGCAGGACACACTGGAAAATATGGTTTTAACATTTCATTAGAAAGGAACTTGGCAACCAGTTTTTAGTCCCTGGAATTACCCAAAATGTTGCCCCTTGGTCTTCACATAGATATGGGCAAGCCATTGCAGTTCTCTCCACATTAAGGAAAGGTATATTCATTTCATGTCAAATTCTGTCCAACTCAGAAGCATGAAGACCCCCTCTTCTTTCTTTCCTTCTGCAGGATCCCCCACCCTATCTTCTAATTCTGCCCCCCTTCTCTCTTCTACCACAATCAGACCAAAACTGAAATAAACAAAGGTGTTCCTTCCTATAAAGGATCCTTCTGCTGCTAATCTTTCCATCCCCCCATTCTAGTCAAGGATGCCTTGTTTGGGAGGTTTTGCATTGTTTTGCTTTTTCCTTGTGAAGCATTTATCCCCAGAAACTCTCTAGTGCACAAGGACCTTTCTGAAAATCTCTCAAGGATGTGAGCAGGAGCCTTAACAATGCTTGAAAATGCCCAGTGTGCTCAGTAACTTCTCTCCCACAGGTAAAGGACATCCTCACAAGCTTATAGATGAGAGCCTCTAAGATGCACTTGTTACCAAGGACACAATTTTAATCAGTGATTTATAAAGCTGAAATGATAGGGAAAAATGTTCTTTCATTTACTAATTCATTCTTTAATTTGTGCATCCATCCATCCAACTAACTATCCATGTATCTATCCACTCATCCATCCATCCACTAATTCAATTAGTGCTATTGAATGCCCATGTATATTCCTGGCTAGAACCAAAAGTGATTATTTGAACAGTGTTGATACTCAAGAAGGTTCTGGTGTAGTGGTAGAGACATATACATAAACAGATCATGTATAATGTAGTGGTTAGTAGCAGAGATTTTCACAAAGTATCATGTGAAGAAGTTATTCTGCTCATTCATTGCACTCTCTCAGTCTCTTGTCCTAATGTGGACCACAATTAAAATCAAACGTGTGTTTCTTTACTTGGTTTGTCACTTTCCCCAGGCAGATTGTAAACTCCACAATGCAAGGGTGGCATCTGCTTTGTTCAACATGCTTTCCCCAGTACTAGACACAGTGCTTGGCATGTTGCAGGCACTCAGGGGCTCAGAAAGCAACATCCCAGGCAGAAGGTACAATAAGAGGAAAATGTCAAAGAGGAAAAGAGACAGGTTTGTGAGGCAGAGTGAATGCAGGGTGTGAGGAGAGCCAGGGGAAGGACAAAAACTAGCTTGGTTTTGCTAGAGGGTAAAATGCAAGGTTAGAGCCAGCAGAATACTAAAAAATGGCAGTGCCCAGGGGCGGGCGCCTGGGTGGCTCAGTCGTTAAGCGTCTGCCTTCGGCTCTGGTCATGATCCCAGGGTCCTGGGATCGAGTCCCACATCGGTCTCTCTGCTCCACGGGAAGCCTGCTTCTTCCTCTCCCACTCCCCCTGCTTGTGTTCCTGCTCTCGCTATGTCTTTCTCTGTCAAATAAACAAAATCTTAAAAAAAAAAAATGGCAGTGCCCACATGACCTGATGAGCTGGGGCTTTGCTTTTTGTGGGAATGGGGACTCACATGAAGGCTCAAAGCAGAGGAGAGGGTGGCCAGATTTTTATTTTCTACATGTTTCTCCGGAGGCTGAATGGGAAATGGATCTGAGGGAGATTGAAGCCAGCGGAGAAGTCAGGAAGCTGAGGTACACACTCCAGGCTGAAGATGGTAAGATTCCCATGAGGTGGAAACAGCAGGGACATATGGGGGAGACACTCATGGCCAAGGCTGCCGAGTGTGAGGGGCAAGAAGAGTGATTTGGAGTGACCTCCAGAGTTCCACCTTCAGGTGATAGGGCGGATGGGTGTGCATCAACAGAGAGAGTAAGAACAGGAAACATGAGCGATCAGAAATTATGGGTTTTGTGTGTGATTTTCTGGGTAATCGTTCAGGAGCTTGTGGGATATCACACAGAGCTATCTGGTTAACCACTGTGTTTATGCATCTGAAGCTCAGGGAAAAGCTCTCTCTGGGCTGAAGCTGTAGCATTGAGATCAACAGGCTGGGTGTGATTTAATACATGATCATAGTCAGTACCAGCTGAGAGGATGTATAGCATGAGATGAGCAAAGGACTATGTTAGGAGCTAGGAAAGCCCAGAGCATTGGAGATATCCTGCCAGTCTATCAAATCAGTTGTTGATTTTACCTCCTAGCCTTTGAGCTCTTTAAAGATAAGGCTCATTTGATTCATCATCCTTATTAGTCAAGACAGCATCTTACACGTAGTAGGTGCTTTAAGAATATTTGTGGTTTCTAGACTATTTGTCAAATTTTTAAAGATTCCCAATTGAATAATTTCAAAGAGTCAGGGCATTTGGTTTAAATCATATTGTTTTTATAAAATGATAACATTTCAAAAATTAAAATAAATAATTTAAATAAATTTTAAAACTTAAAAAAGAATTCTTATGCAAAAGGCACCCTAGTGACCTAGAAGGGTTTTGGAATACTTTCTTTACTTGACCAATGTGTACTGATGCCTTCTCTGTTCAAGTGGGGAGTGAAGCATAACTATGGGGGCAGAGCTGGAGGGAAGGATGGCCAATTACTTAACGTTAGGGAGCCTTAGTTGCCTTATCTATAAAATAGGGATAAGAACATCTGCTTGTTAGCATTACTGTTCTTGTTAATTATGTTTACTCTACATAGTTAGTTATACTTACTATGTATAATATCCTAATTATATTTGTTTAAAGTCAGGAATATGGTAAGGGCTGAAGGACAGCCAGACAGACAGGCATTATGATGGATCATGATTACTACTTTACCTGTGCTACTTTGATACGGCACATGCTAGAAAGGAGTTCAATGAGACCTAAAAGTGCCCCGATCTCCCAAACCATTGCCAAACTGGGAGGCAAACAGCCCCTGCCTAGAATACTAATAAGCAAGGGTTTGTTTTCTTCCTGTGGTTTTCTTTTTGCAGGAGTGAAAAATGTATTTTTGCTCTTTGTCATTTTAATTAAATCAAGTCTAGGAAAACATAAAACGCGAGTCACATTCCTTTTCAACAGGAAAACTTTGAAAACGGCACACCAGATTGCAAACTGTTAAAATCCATTCATTAAAAGTTCATGGTCTATTGGACTTTTTTTCCTTCAAGCATTGCATTATGTACATTTCCTATCTGTGTTTATGTGACAGATTGCCTAACAGATTTCTTGTACAGTAGAGTTATATAGTCTGCCAGAAAGGCCCGGTTTGGAACCTGTGGCAATAAGTGAAATGGATTTGGAAATGTCATCTTGCTATCTAGTGGATAATTTGGTAATAATGGCCTAACAGATCCCTCAAGACCAACAATTATATACCTGTTTGAAGCTAATTGGACTATGCAGAAATGGGAGTTATATGAATTATATGTTATAAAAATTTGGTAGGCGTTGAAGGGACTGACAGCACATTCTGGAACCTCGTATTGACTTTCAATCATTTTAATGTGCAGGCTGTAGTCGCCAGAATCCTTGGCTGCGGTTGTCTATCAGGGAAAAAGCACCCGTTTTTGGGCCATGTGCTAATTCTGTGTGTAGCCACATGAATGTGCGTGCGTATTGTACATCTCTACATGCATGGACAAATCACATATTTATTTACGCCTAAAGTTTGGTAATACCGAGTGTTAAAATTAGAATTCGTAATCCAGATTTCTAAACCGGCCTTTATGCTACACCAAATGACTCTTAAGAGTTATGGGAAGGCTTTTATTTTTAGCACTCAGTAAATTAAACCTTTTATTCATCATTCTGAAAGATGATGGTGAAGAGAACATCCGTTCTTTTTAATTTCAGGAAGGGAAAAGGCAGCCATCCAATCAGAGGGAACCCAAGTGATAGGGCTTGTTGAAGAGAGTGGCTTTACACATTTTTGTCACCTTCCCATAAGTTAATTGGTCATCTCTGTTACCATAACAAGATATTACTGACAATAGTAGGTATCCCCCCCCCCCCCTCCCCCGCCCCTCGTTAATGACAAATTTAAGCACAGTTGTTGGAGGAGTATTATATTCTGGTTGCAAAGATATTTCCCTTAACTTAATACATTTTCTCAGAATAATTTTTTTTTATGAGGTATATCTGACCAGGGTTTCTCGACCATGGTACTTTTGACATCTTGGGCCTGATGGTGTCATGTTTGGGTGGGGACATTCCTGCGCATTGTAAAATATTTAGCAGCATCCTGGATTTTGCTGACTGGTAGCTCTCCCTTTACTTGTGAAAATCAGATGTCACCTGTTTAGACAAAAATGACCCCTGATTCAGAGGCCCTGCTGTATACTCACAGGCCTGTCATTTAGGTTATTGATTTAAAAAAAAGTTTAAGCATATATGCTTACATTGGATAAATTCTGCAGTGGTTGTTTTGGTTTTTGTTTGTTTGTTTGGTGCCTTCAACCTTTTCATCCTATTACCTGTTCCCCAAATGCAAAATACATTTGTAGCCTCTATTTTTGTACTGGCTCTATGTAACATATTTAATTTTGAGTTGAGAGAAAGCAGCCATTTACAGTCATTTTAAATTTGATAAAGATTTAATGAGAGGAGAAAAAAGACATACATTTTCATAAACTAATTTCAGCAGATGTGTGGATGGTTTTATATAAAACTACAATGAAAGAGAATGTAGAGAGGCATTGTTAGGACAGAAAGATGTAAAGTCCTATATTTCTGTCATTGCAAGTATGCCGTATATTGTACAGGCCTGGAATCAGAAGTGGAAAGCATCCTTACAACTCTACACTAATGTCATAAGAGAAAAAAAAGAAAAAAAGATTTCTGAAGAGGTAAAATGCAGCACGTAAAATACAATAACTTCACTAGATGGTTGTACATTGAAGTCTCAGAATTAAATTATTCTGTCATCGACTCATTCATAAAGAAACCATGTTCATTTCTCATATCTGCCTTCTGTGGGGCATCTGATGCTTCAGAGGCCAGAAATGTAACGATTATTTTGCAGGAATTGCAGTAGTCTTGTTTTGGGGTAGAACATTCTGGTTGTGAATTTCTTTGGAAGGTAGGCATCTGATTAGGTGTTGCCAGAGGCTCTGTGTAACATTGTTTTCTGTTGATGGTGGCTAAGAGCAGAGTGGTTTTATTTTCCTATAAACAGCCACCTCCTTTCAGTTAGCTGATTCAGAGGATTTATTCCCCCTTTGGCTGCACACAAAGCCTTACTTGGATATGAGTCGCATTAGAAGGAAAACTCCTCCTGTGTCTCGGTGTCTAGCATCAACAGTGGGTTCAATTTCTAATGTAGAATTCTAGTATCGTTTAAGAGTGATTTAGATGCCTTAAATTGAAGCATACAGGAAAGGAACAGTACATGGTAGCCCATACTTAATTAACCACATAATGGGGTATCCTATCAGGTTTTTGCTAATGAAGGTGGCTTGGCCTCACTGCCCCCTGAATCAGTAAGAAGGTGAGTATGAGAAACAGTATTTAGGGAGGATTTGGAGAAGGCTGTGTTTTCCATCCATCCCTCCAGCTATTGGGAAAGTGAACCCGGGAGATGGCAGATCCGCAGAGAGTTCTGTGCATGGGCTGGATTGCATTAATTCCCTCCTAGAACTGCTTTTATTAGACTGCAATTTGGGGTAATACCAGGACCAAATATCCACGGATATGGCAAGAAGTAGAAACGCCCTCTGTACCACTGTGAGGATGTGTCCTGACTATTCACATCTCAAGTTGTCTGCACAAGGGCTAAAAATATAGATGTCACCATGTTATCAGACTGCCTGGGATCCAAACCCCAACTCTGCTTCTTAACTCAAACGTTTCTCTTGACTCCGGTAAGCACATTTTCTCATCCATACTGCGAGGGATGTGATAGTGAGTACCTGCATCATGGTTGTGAGGCTCCCCTTGCACATAGGGAGCGATGCGATCAGGTATAGCGTGAGTCCTCAGGTAAGAGTGGCTGTCATATTTGTTACATGGCAAAATTTCTTTCTGTTTCTTCCTTGAATAATTATGATAAAATTGAATCATTGGTTTATTTTCATAAGATAAGTATTGTGTAAATTAATGATAAGATTCCCCTGTGTGTTGAATAGTAGGAAAATCCAGACAAAACTTTTTGGCTCTCACTCAGTGAACAGAGACTTTTTGTGTTCATATGAACTGAATTCCTGGCATCAGTTTGTTTCCCACCCACGCTTTCATTTCTTCCCTTTTATCACCTATTAACGAGATAAATACACCTATTTTATTTTGCTGTATTGTGTTTGTCAAGATGAGCCAATTTAATCCTTTCCGGACCCAAGGTAGCAGAAGAATGAGTAATAAATAGATCGGAAATAAACCCCCAAAATATTGATCTGGTCTTATTCTTTGTATCCCTTAACAACAGGGGCCACAAACTCAAATAACCAAGCAGAGAGTGTCAATGAGAAAAACAGGCCCATTCTGTTGAAGACAGAATGGGTGGGAGCGTTGTAAACAGAATGTTTTCCTGCCTCCTCCCATGCTCCTCCCACCCTCGAGCCTCTCAGCCACCCTGTGCCTGCTCTCCCTTTCTCAAACTCATCTCTCAAGATTCAACCCAGCGCTCCTTCAACTAACGCTGGTACTTGCAAGTTTTGCTCAAATTCTGCGTATTTTTTCTTAAAGGAAAAGAGTATGCATGGAGTGGCCTAAGAACAGATTTCACACAAAGCATTCTGTGGATGTGAAATAATAATAATTAATGATTATGGTGATTATCAACATTAGAAATAAAGGTAGCTGGTATGAATGGACCATTAGGTGTATTCTGCTTAACTCTGCTGCATGTTTCTATGATTTTTTTTTTTTTTACAGGTAAGTACTATTAGCAGTGGGAATATGGAGACACAGGGAGACAGTCACTCACCCAGGCCAAAGACCATTTACTTACGCATCTGCCTCTTGGCATCTGGGCATGATATGATTCCTCATGAGGGCACTATATCTTTGAGCAGGTGTGACCACCTTCACCTGACCCGATAAACTAGATACTTCTGGTCACCTTTCAAGATTCAGCTTGCTGATATCACCTGCTTTGGAAACCTTCCCTGTCCATCCCTGACTGGGTTAGACACCCTCTGTCTATGTCTCAGCCCACACCGTACCACAGACAGGGCATGTGCAGATAGTGATGGAGCCGTGGCTCGCAGTACCATGCTTCCTGCCACTCTTCCATGCCTCCAAAGCCATCTTTTGTAGGTAATAGCTCTTGGAGGGCAGAGAGGGCCTTCTGGGAAGCATCTACCAGGGATCAAGCGATGCCCGAGGGAAACCTTGGCTATAGGGGTTAAAAGTTTAGCCTCTGTAGGTAGATTGCTTGAATGTGGATCCTGCTCTTCTGTCTTCTAGCTGTATGACCCTGGGTAAGTTTTGAACCTCTTGTGCTTCAGTTGCCGCATCTGTGAAATCAGAAGAATAATTACATCTGCCCCACAAGGTTCCTGAGTGGATATGAGATGATGACTGCAAAGCTCCCAATGCAGGGCTTGGCACATAGGTGGTGCTCATTAAATGTTAGTCACTACTCCCTGTGATTACTATAGCTTATGTAGCAACATTCAGTATTGCTTTATGGGGAAACACCTCAGTCAATTAAATTGTTATTCTTTTAATTCTTACTTCCTCCCTTCATTCCACAGACATCTATGACACACCTACTCTAAGTAGGGCACAAAATGGACAAAGCCTCTACCTTCCCAGAGCCTATAATCTCCACCCTTGCTGACAGATATGGCTTCCATGAACCCCACCTGGCTATTTCCATTTACACGTAAATGAAATGAAATGAAAAATTCAGTGCCACATTTCAAATGCTTACTGGTCACATGTGGCTAGAGGTGACCCTGTTGGACCAAACAGATGGATAGAACGTTTCCATCACAGCAGAAAGTTCTTTAGGGCAGTGCTGGTCTAGTGGAAAAAAGGGATAACAAAAACATAGACAAATGTTTATGTTTATCAGAATGCTGATAATCTGCTTCTTGAAGCCATAATTTCACCGAAATGTTGCGTTATTCTGCCTGGAGCTGTTAAGACTGTGAATTCAGGATAGCACGCGCGCGCGTGTGTGTGTGTGTGCGCGCGCGCGTGCGTGTGTGTGTGTGTGTGTGCGTGTGTGTGCGTGCGCGCGCGTGCGTGTGTGTGTGTGCGCGTGTGTGTGTGTGTGTGTGTGTGGTTCAGGAGTGAATAGGTCTCCCCTCTCCCCGCTCTTCCTTCATTCCCCTTCTTTCCCTTTGTTGTCTCCTGCTTGTCTCTGTTTCCTGCTCTCTCACACCCTCCCTCCGTATATACCATGTCCTCTCCTAGTATTTTTTTTTAAAGATTTTATTTATTTATTCATGAAAGACAGAGAGAGAGAGAGAGAGAGAGAGGCAGAGGGAGAAGCAGACTTCCTGCGGAGCAGGGAGCCTGATGTGGGACTCGATCCCAGGACCCTGGGATCATGACCTGAGCTGAAGGCAGACGCTGAACCATCTGAGCCATCCAGGCGCCCTCTCCTAGTATTTTTTTTTAAGGGAATAAAGTCCTTGTTCTTATGGATTCTTAACTCTATTGGAGGCTCAGGGTCTTAAATCTTAACTGCAGCATAATGCCAAGGATGCCATGATAGGAGCAGGAAAAAGATGAAACATGGGAGGAAGGTATCATTCCCTCTTGGTGGTGATAGGAAAGCTGCACAGAGAAGGTTTACACCCAGTCTTGACCTTCAGCAAGCCTCTCAGCATCCTGATGAGTGACAGGCAGAATGTAAACAGGACCTATCTCTTAGAGGGCAGGAGTTCTATGAATGCAATTATTAATCACCGTGAAGCTGTTGTAAACTATTATCATAAAACAATGACATGCTCCTTTTATTCTCCGAGATCAATATTATTGAAAGGCCTTCCTGTCTCAGGCTTATCGGATACATGAGCAACTCATATTGCCATAAATATATGATGACTTTTTTCTTGAAGTGTTAACGGTCTTCAGCATTTCAAAAAGCACAGATGTGTTTGGGGGGGGGGTTCCTGCACCAGGTAATGGCCATATTTGTTTTAATTTTATGGCTGCCTTTATTCCATCTCTAGTTCCAAAAAGGGTTTGAGATGGCTTACAGTAAGGGCACGGATTCATTAAACCACAAGAATATTGAAACGAGAAATCATGTGAGCCTAACAATGAAAGAGAATAAAATAATGGTATGAAAGAAGATGGTGGAGGGTAAAAAGTTAAAGAAGTCCTAAGATTTCATTCAGTCAAATTTATTAAGAATCTCAGGGATTTAGGATTTTGCTAGATGCTGAGGAATGGGGAGGAACATATAAATATGACTAAGACCAGTATCTTATGAGGTAGAGGAAATGGCATGTTAAAGGCTTGTAGGTAAAGGGAATTTTGTATTCTTGGAGCAGAAAGTGGAGCTGTGTGTGTGTGTGTGTGTGTGTGTGTGTGTGTGTGCGCGCGCGCGCGCATGCCTATTTGAGTTTATCGATGATGATGGGGTAAAGCCACAGTCAATGAACCTAGAGATAAGTAAGGACCAGATAACTTAGGGCTCTGTTAAGGCAAGTTAAGGAGTTTAGCTTTTACTCTAAGGACAATTGGGAACCATTGAAGTGGATCAAATTTTCCATTTAGAAAGATAACTCTCCCTGCAGTGTGGAGAATGGATTGCAGTGGAAGGAGACAGGAGAGGAACATCAGATAGGGGCTGTTGCAGGTGAGAAATGAAGGAAGCTTGGGTGAGAATAATGGCTATAGGAGTGAAGAGAACAGAGCGGATCTATGAGACATGAGGTGGGAGAGTCAATGTACCTTGTAGATTAATTGTGGAGCTGTGAGAGGAAGTGACTTGGGCTCTCTTGTTTCATTCTGGAATGTTCTAGGTGGATGCAGGGAACACTTAATGAAATGACAGAAATAGGAGGAGGGATAAATACTGGGTTTAAGGGAGAAGAAAACAAATTAAGTTGTAGGTATGGTGTTGAAGATGTTTGGAAGACACTTGCGTAAAGATGGATATGTATTAATTTGGCACTCAAGCAAATGGGATTAGTGCCATATTTGGAAGCCTTGGAGTATACATGGTCTTTAAGTCATCAGAATGAATGGGGTCATGTAGGTAGAGTTTGGAGTGAGAAGTTAGGAGGACCCAAGAACTCTTTGGGTCCTGACATTGACATTGGGAGGTTTCCCAGAGGAGAAAGAAGTCTAAGCACTCCTTAAAAAGTAGGAATATCAAGGAGAATATTCTTACGGTAGTATAGGGTCCCTTGCCAGTGTAAAACATGGTGCCGAGCGATTAACTCAATTGGAACTCATAGTGAAAAAAGACTAGAACCCAGGAGTCATCTCTGGGGTCTTACATTATTTTTGGGTGACCTTGAATTTCTGAAAGTCCTCCTGCCATTGTTTTGGTTTGACATGGAGAGAAATGTGCCTTCATTGATACACTCTGAATTACTGACTGCTTTTTCAGATGCCTCAACTGTAACTTTAATCATCTGAGCCCTAGTTCTTATCACAGTTCCAGCAGTACCCCAGGACTCATTAAATTGCTGGGGGTATTTGAAGGCCTCCCAATTAAGGACCCATTTTATGTGCATAGTCGAAATCCTGGAAATTATCGTCTCACTGCGACACAGGAGTAGGTGCTGATATCTGCTAGGATGAATGATAATGTGGACCCCAGTGATTTGCTGTCCTTCATCATTTGATCAGCTTTAATGACCAGAGTGTAAGTCGCCAATTGTTATGTGCAGATACGTGTTACAAATGGAGTCGTAAATTCAGTTTCTTAAAAAAAGAAAAAAAAAAAAAAAGAAAAGAAGGTATAAGAGTCTCCCCTGCAATGCAGTTTATAGATGATTCTGGGGCAAAGTGAGATAGAGCCCAGAATGCCATCTTAGGGAAGAAGTCCACGACCATGCCCACGGGCACACACATACACAAGTTTGTGTTCTCAAAATTGAAAAAACAATCATCCCTTGATATAATTTCTTAGGGACATGTTTTTAAATGAGGATACAGAAACTGCTGACATCCAATGCTGGGAAGCTTGAGCAAAGGACCTCAGAGTTTTTTTTTTTTTTTTTTTAAAGATTTTATTTATTTATTGGACAGAGAGAGACAGCGAGAGCAGGAACACAAGCAGGGGGAGTGGGAGAGGGAGAAGCAGGCTTCCTGCGGAGCAGGGAGCCCGATGTGGGACTCGATCCCAGGACCCCGGGATCATGACCTGAGCCGAAGGCAGACGCTTAACGACTGAGCCACCCAGGTGCCCAGGACCTCAGAGTTTTGTGCAATTGGATTTGTATTAATGATTGTGTCTGTGGCCCCTCCTTGTACAGTAGAACTCCAGATTATTCTGAGTTCTGGAAGTTCATGTAGAGCATGGAGCTTTTAACCTGGCTGACATCACTCAGTAATACAGAGGGAGCATGCATGGTCGTTAAGGTCTTAGGATCTCCAGAACTGCCTGTGTCCACAGCTGACTCTCCTATTTACTATTAGCTTGACCTTGGAAAAGATCTACTTAATGCCTCTGAGCCTCAGTTTCTCCGTCTTTAAAATGAGGATGATCATAGTTCCAGACTCACTGACTTATTAGAAGGATTAAGGGGAAAACAATGCATGAAAAGCGCTTGGCACGACACAAGGGATACACTAGGTACTGAATATGCTGGTTATGATTCTCACATCTTCATCAGGTAACCACCTTCAGGCAGGAGAGTTGAACATGGGCCATTGGTGTTTTAGAACAAGAAAATAATTGATGCCCAGTATCATCTCTGAGCTTGCCAGACCATCCCTGACCACATGGCAATATGCACCAGGGCTCCTCAAACCACAGAGAAAGCCAAGTGCATCTCTGGGAGTGCTCATTTTATGTAGATGTAAGGAATGGAAGCCTTGTAAACACTATTTTATGTTAAAGAAATCACAGATATGCTATGGAGTTGAATGCAAATTGGATATAGATTTTCAGGGCACAGCAAATAATTCCAAATGCCTTTTGTTCTCCAAACACCTCTTTCTAGCTGTGACCCCAGAATTCCTGTCAGTTAAAGTCACTTTCCTCCATCCAAAGCTATTTTTCTCCCCAAGACCTGGTGGTGAGGGGGGCTATGACAGGGGTCACATAACCTCTCAAACTAGAAATGACAACTATAGTCTTTCTTATGCTTTCCTGAGGTTCCAATAGAAATTCAGAATTTTTGAAATTGGGGTTTAGAATTCAGCACATTTTTTAAATTTAGGATACTCAGGTTAAAATGTCATCCTTTCAAAAGACTTTTAATTTTATTTTTTCTCCCTCTAGCCCCTAAATGTTAATTTGGGTACCACCAGAGATTTTAGCAAGATTCAAAATTTTGTGAAATATTTGAAATGGAAGACACCTAAGAAAGAAAATTATGCAACTGATAAATACTGACCTATAAGTCTTGCCCGAAAGATTTTCCTTCATAGCACTTCCCTTCTATCTAGTGCTTCTTATATTTTTGAAGATTGACAATACATCCATATATCCAGACAATATACTGTGAATATGCTTAAGGTCAGTACTTCTTGTCAGTAACTGCGGAGTATTCTATAAGGTAGGTTGTGTTAGTTTGCTGGAGCTGCCATAATGAAGTATCACAGACTGGGAGGCTTAAATGGTAAAAAATCATTTCCTCACAGTTCTGGAGGCTGGCATTCAGAGGTCAAGGTCTTGGCAGGGTTGGTTACTTATGAGACCTTTCTTGTTGGCTTGCATATGACTGTGTTGTCCCTGTGTCCTCATATGGTTTTCCCTTTTTCCATGTCTGTGTGCTAATCTCCTCCTCTAACAAGGACCCCAGCCACATTGTATTAGGGCCTATCTGTATGACCTCATTTTAACTTAACTAAAGATCCTATTCCCAATTATAGTCGTATTCTGAAGTATTAAGTATAGGACTTTTAACCTATGATTTTTGGGTGGGGGAGGAGACATTATTTACGCCATAACATAGGTTGCCATAATTTGTATAATCATGTTCCCGTTAGTGATCTTTGAGGCTGTTTGAGGTTTGGTGTTTTTGCTTTGTTTTATTTTTGCCAATTGAAAAACATTTGGAAATGGAAAGTCAAACAATGATATACCACTACAAACTTCTCAGAATGGCCAGAATCCAGGGGCACTTTGGTGGCTCAGTCGGCTAAGCATCTGCCTTAGGCTCAGGTCATGATCCCAGGGTCCTGGGATCGGGCCCCGCATCGGGCTCCCTGCTCAGCGGGGAGCTTGCTTCTCCCCTCTCCCTCTGCCGCTTCCCCTGCTTATGCTTGTGCTCTCTCTTTCTCTCAAATAAATAAATAAATAAAATCTTAAAAAAAAAAATCCAGGTCACTGGCAGCTCCACATCCTAGCAAGAATATGGAGCAGTGGGAAACCTTCCTGGTTTGCAAAACCAGGTTTGCAAAACCTTCCTAGGAATGCAAAATGGCACAGCCGCTTTGGAAGATAGTTTGGTGGTTTCTTACAAGACTCCATATGAGCCAGCAATTGTGCTCCTTCTATTTACTGAAAAAGTTAAAAACTTATGTGTACATAGAAACCTGCACATAGATGTTAAGAGCAGCTTTATTCATAATTGCCAAAACTTGGAAACAGCCAAGATGTCCTTCAGTAGGTGAATGGATCAATAGACTGTGGTACATCCACACAATGGAATATTTTTCAGCATGAAATGCACCGTCAAGTCAAGAAAAGACACACAAGAAATTTAAAAGCCTATTACTAAGTGAAGGAAGCCAATCTGAAAAGGTTTTGTACTTCCTGGTTGTAACTGTATGACCTTCTGGAAAAGGCAAAACTATGGAGATAGTAGAAAGATCAGTGGTTGCCAGGGATTAGAGGGGAGAGAGGCATGAATAGGTCGAGTACAGAGAAATTTTAGGGCAGTGAAGTTAGTCTATATGATACCGTTGTGATGGATACCTGTCATTATACATTTGTCCAGCCCCCTAGAGTGTACTACTCCAAGACAGAACCCTCATGTAAATTAGAAACTTCAGGTGATAACAATTTGTCTGTGTGGGTTCCTTGATTATCACAAATGTGTCACTCTGGTGGGGATGTTGATAATGGGGAAATCGACACATATGTGGGTGTGTGGCGTGTGTGGGAAATCTTGTACCTCCTCTCAGTTTTGCTGTGAACCTAAAAGTGCTCTAACAAATAAAGTCCAAGAATAACATGAAAATGTTTCAATAAATAATCCACCCATAAGACTCACCTAGCTAGATAAAACAAGTATTTTATTGTAATTTGGAATTTCATTTTTTTTCTTTTTCTCAAAATGACTGCCTCCACATAAGAATTTAATAACTTGATTCTGTTTGGACAAAGATATTTAACAGAAGATTATTTTCCTCCTGTGGCAATCTCCAGATTAATCAGGTAATTTTAGGTGAATCACAGAGCTGGGAGGACTGTCCCATTCATGCTGTCTTTGTGCTCATGTAGGGGCAATACCATCATCCCCTGGAAGGATGTATGCAATTACATCAGCTTTGTGGTAATTATGTGGATATTTTAGTTGTTTGGTGCATTTAATTATGCTTTGTCAAGCAGCCTCTGTTCACTCTTAGTGGGGCAAGCTCCAACTGGATTATTGCCAAGAGACTTGTAAATTTAATGTTCCACACGATGCATTCTCCTAGAGGCAGAGAACGAAACGAAACTGGGCAGGAAGGTTCTCAGACCAACCACCTTTCCTCTCTGTTTTCATTCTTAAAAACAGTTTTTAATTGAAAGTTTCAGAGACCATTTCATCCTTTGAAAAATCCTTTTAAAAAAAAGTGATACATGACTTTTGGAACCAGTAACACAACACAGAACCATCTAAAGTAAAATGAATAGATGGCCCCTTCTCCATCTACCCCCCTAATACCAGCCCTGGAAGGATGGATTCCCATTTACACATGGCTGTGTGCTCTTCTGTGTTAATGCAGATATATGTGTCCATACGTGTGTCTTCCACAGAGGGGCTCACACTCTACATTTTATTGAGTGACTTCCCTGTTTTCACGTGGCATGGGCATTATCCTCACATGTTAATGTTAAAAATCTTTTGAGGGGCACCTGGGTGGCTCAGTTGGTTAAGCGACTGCCTTCGGCTCGGGTCATGATCCTGGAGTCCCGGGATCGAGTCCCGCATCGGGCTCCCTGCTGAGCAGGGAGTCTGCTTCTCCCACTGACCCTCTTCCCTCTCATGCTATCTCTCATTCTCTCTCTCTCTCAAATAAATAAATAAAATCTTTAAAAAAAAACTTTTGATTCTAGGGCCGCCTGTCTGGCTCAGTTGGAGGAAAGTGGGGCTGTGAGTTTAAGCCCCACATTGTGTGTAGAGATTACTTAAGTAATTAAATAAATAAAGTTAAAAAACCACTTTGATTTTGATCCTTTGTAACAGCTGTGTAGTATTTTGACACACTGACACACTGTGAATTGTTCAGCTATCCTGCACTTGTAGCCTTCAGATTCTTTCTACTGTGGATTTGTTCTGTCTCCTGATAAAATAAGCATCACCACAATAAGCATTTTGTGTGTATTTCTTAAGTCCTGTACTTTTTCCTTCTGTTGGAATAAATTCCCAGAACTGAAATAATCCGTGAAAATTTTGCAAATTTTTATTTTCAGTGAGTATTACCAGATTTTTACCCAAGAAGATTGGGATAATTTTCAGTCTTCCCAATACTGTAAACTACTTGGCCAACATCATATATTAGCAATTTTTAAAACATTACTAAGTATAGGTGTGGCACATGGTATGTTGTTGCTTTAATTTGTGTTTTCCTGACTACCTGTGATACACAATATCTTTCCTGTTGTATGAGTCACTACTTTACCATCTTTGTCCATTTTCAATTGGTTTCTCTTTCTCTTGTTAATTTGTAGAAATTCTTTGTATGCTCTAGCTGTTCACCTTACTTATACTTGTTAGAAATACATGGTATCATTTGTCTTTTGACTCTGTCTACAGTGTCTCTTGCCATATAAAAATTGAATTTTTCAGTGATCACTTTCATTGTTGAATTAAGGAGCTATCCTTCCCCATCCAACTTTTATAAATTGCCTCATATTTTCTTATAGAAATTTATAGGGGTTTTTTTTTGCCTTTTCTTTAGATTTTTTAACTTACATGAAATTTTTTTTTTTTTTAAGTAATCTCAACCCACACCATGGGGCTTAAACTCACAACCTCGAGATCAAGAATCATGAGCTCTACCAACTGAGCCAGCCAGGCATCCCTGGAATTTACTTTTTCAAAATTAAGTATGAAATTTAGCATGTTGAAAAGGTTATTCAGCTAACCCAACACCATTTATTCAGTTTTTCACCATTTCCACTAACTTGTATGTACACACACACACACACACACACACACACATTATCATTTCTGCCCTCTTTACTTGTTCCCTTCAACTACTTATTTCTTGTTGTGTCTAGAGTTTCTCTCATTAATGCCCTTCAGCCCTGGCATCAATCTGTCAAATGACATAGGGAAGACAAGAATTCCTTACATTAAAGTTCTGGGCTGGTAATATTTGGGGTCAGAAACTTTTTTTTTTTTAAGATTTTATTTATTTATTTGAGAGAGAGAGAGTACAAGCAGGGAGAGGGGCAGGCAGAGGAAGAGGGAGAAGTGGGTTCCCCGCTGAGCAGGGAGCCCTAGGTGGGACTCGATTTAAGGACCCTGGGATCATGACCTGAGCTGAAGGCAGACACTTAACTAGCTGAGCCATTCATTCACCCCTGGGGTCAGAAACTTTCTGAGCCGATGTACTCATTAGGTTTCTTTTGGTTATAAGTAACAGAAACCCTACTCAAGCTGGTTTAAGCAAAATTAAGAATATTAACTTTCAGAACTGAAAACTCCAGGAATTGCTCTAGGATTACTAGATCTAGAAGCTCAAACTGTTACCAGGACCAGGTCTCACTCACTCTATCTCCAGACTCTGTTTAGTTTAGGTTGGCCCCACCATTATAAAGTGGGAAAATGCTTACTCGCTGCCCCAGGTCAATGGCCTTAGCCCTCAGCTTAAAGCCCTGGATCACATGCCCATTAGTAATACAATTCCCATTGTCAGAAGGATGTGAGTTTCTCAGTAGCTAGGCTAGCTCACATGCCCGGCCTGAGCTAGGGGGTATGGGCAACTCTATAGGAACTGCCCATACTGGGGGCTTACCCTCCCTGAGAGAGGGAGCGCCTCTAAGAAGACTTTAAAAGCTGTTACTGGAAGGATGGGGGTACTCCTTGACAATCCCAAATTGGTGATGTTCGCTACAGCTGAGGCAGTGTGACTCAAATTTCCATATTATTTCTGCAAATTCATTCAGCCCTTTAAATGAGTCATTGCTTCATGTTCTCCTGTCCCTGCCACCAGCCTTTGATCAAATATTGGCCCTTGGCGTGAAGGCAACACTTTGGTCCAAGTTGGGGGGCGGCTCTAATGGCTGCACCTAAATGTTGGTGTCCAGAGAAATACAAATTAAAATAACAGTGTAATACCATTTTCCACATCTTGAATTGGCAAAAGATTAACAAAACTGATAGTAGCTGATTTTGGCAAGACTGAGATAACACAGTCCTTATATACTGATGGTGGAAGTGCCAATTGGTATAGCCTTTGAAAAGCTATATTAAAAAAGATACAGCTTTAACCAGCAAAGCCTCTTTATTAATTAACCCTCTAGCACAAATGTTTTCAACTAGTTCCATCTTTTGAAAATAGCCAGTGCAGAAAAGCATACATGTGAAAAGGTTTGGCTCAATGTACCATTATTTATAATATCAAAGTTATATCCAATTTAATGTATATCAGCAGTGGACTGATTACAAAGTTGCCATCTGGCCTGCTTTTGCCTGACATTTAAAGAAAGGGCAATTATACACCTGAACACCAAAGCCCAAAATCTTTTACTGTAAGGAAAACAGCTCCTCAGTGAGGATTCGGTGCTAACGTCACTGCCATAGTTAGTATTTTGCAAAGGTTTACCCTACAGTGGGCAGGTCACCTCTCTCGTGCTTTGATTACACCTTCCATATGGATTACGGATCATATTCAAAACATTAATTACTCAGCAACAGCATTAATCACTTTGCTGAATGCATTTCACCTTTTCTCCTTCCTATAATGTTTGTTTAAGCCAAGTTGACTGGATAGCAGTGCGTTAAAACTAGTAGTAGTATCTGTCAAAAGGAGGGCTAAGCCTCCATGAGAAAAATTCTGGGGTGGGTTGTTAAGCCATCATTTATTAGCTCTGTTACCCCCAGGCAAGGTGCTTACCAGCTCTGGGAAGTCCATAGGCTCTTTTGCAAAATGGGCATAATAATCACAGCCTCTCAGATCTAGCCTGATTATCATGAACAGTATCTAATAGCGAGTGTTTGTAAAATGTTCTATAAACCTGAAAGTCCTGGCCACTTTCGCAAGTGTTGCTCTTATGGAATTACCTTTTATGACGACATTCAATCTCTGTTCTCTTGTTCCCCTATGAGGAGGTTTTTACTCAGGCAGAGTGGTTGTTTAACACTTTATATGTTTGCAGAACAAGGCAGGGCAGGTTACTAGGAAAAATAAAAAAGTGGTGGAGTGAGTTTTGTTGTTGTTTACTTATTTGTTTTATTTGACAGGGAGACAGAAAGGTACTCTTTCTACACCTTCTGACCCCTAATGGCGCTATTCTTCTTTTGACCTTGTAGATGAACCTGTAAGCGTCAAGATAACACAGTGCATTTGATTCCATCCTTTACTGGACATCTTTTATTTTCATTTCTGTACTGAATGAGTTTGGCAGTTGAACTCAGCCCTTGAGTTCCTAGGACTTGGTTTCTAAAATCTACAAGGAAAGTAAAATGGCAATATCCTCACCAGCATGTTTAATGCACACTCAGACCAGAGTCTTCTCACTTATAAAGAAATATATGTGTCCTTAAGTGACATGTGTTGGAACACGGCCTTGCTCATTTGTTTCCGTGTTGCTATGTTTGCTTTTGTGGTTAAAGGGCAGAGTAGCTGCAACAGAGGCTATATGGCTCACAAAGCAGAAAAAACTTACTCTCTAGCCCTTTACAGAAAAAGTTTGCCCATTCCTGATTTAGAGTGAAGTTTGAGTTGAGTCATTGATGTACCAGTAAAAAACTTGAAAACTATATATATTTGTGAGTGTGTGTATAACCTTTACACTTTCTGGCTAATCCTTACCAAAAAAAAAAAAATTTCAAAACCTTCAGTGGTTATAATCCTCTTGAGTGCATTTTTTTTTAAGAGAGGGAGAGAGAGAGGTGGGGAGGCAGAGGGAGAGAGAGAATCTTATGGAGGCTCCATACCCAGCGTGGAGCCCAACGCCGGGCTCAATCTCACAACCCTGAGATCATGACCTGAGCCCAAACCAAGTCAGATGCTTAAGTCACTGAGCCACCCAGGCACCCCTTCTTGAGTGCATGTTGACATCATTTTATTTTTCAAACATTTTTAAATGCCTACTCTATCCCAATGTGACTGTGTTAGGTACTTCCACATATGTTATTTAATCCCCTCAGCAACCATCTGAATTTGTTGGTATTAAACCCATTTTTGAGGTGAGAAAGCGGGTGTTCAGGAGGATTTAAATAACTTGCCAAATTTCTTGGAACTTCGCAGAGCCAGAATTCCAACTTAGACATGTCTGACTGTGAGCCGATGGTTGCTGGGTGTAAGGTGATTGGACATATCCTCTCTTCACTATCCTGGTGCCAACTGCATGGGAGGAATCTCTCAGGGAAGGAAATCAAGGGATAAAGAACTAGCCTAATGGGTACCCAAAGAGGCTTAAGTCAGAGTTTCACCTTTTTTTATTATCTTTCTAAGGAATTTTGAACTACACTAGGCTCTTTGACTTTGAATCATAGCATGTTGTTCAGTGTGGATGCTCATACTTAGATTCTAGTGATGTGACTGACTGTAAAGTAAGTGAAGAAAAACATAGAATCTATTCAGGTTGATTTCTAGGCAGAAAGGTACAGAAATCTGAACAATCCTTATTTTGGAACAAGTATTCCTACTCCATGTTGACTTTCATACAATTAAATGCAGTCGATCTATTATTTATATTATTTAATTATTTGTATGAATTGCATTTAATGACATAATGAGGTTTAATTATATTTTAGTTATAATTATCTTAAATATATATATATATATTTTTTTCTTCAGACTACTTTATTGAGGTAGGATTAACATACAAAAAGCTGTAGGTATTTAATGTACACAACTTGAGGAGTCTGGAGATAAGTACATACCTGTGAAATCATCACAATTAAGGCCATAAACTTATACATCACCTCAAGTTTTCCTCTTTTTTAAAATGTTTTTCTTTTGTAGTAAGAACACTTCATAGAACTACCCTGTTAACAAATTTTTAAGTATACAACACAGTATTGTTAACTATAGGCCCTGTTGTACAGGAGATACCCAGAACTTACTCATGTAACTGTAACTTTGTACCTTTTGACCAACATCTCCCCATCCCCCTCTCCCCTACCCTGTCCCTGGTACCACTATTTTACTCTCTGGTTCCATGAGTATGACTATTTTAGACACCTCATAAATGTGGGATCATGCATTGTCTGTCCTTCTGTGTCTGATTTATTTCGCTTAGCATAATGTCCTACAGGTTCATCCATGTTGTTGCAAATGGCAGGGTTTCCTTCTTTTTCAAGGCCAAATAACATTCCACTGAATGTATATACTACATTTTCTTTACTTGTTTGTCCATCCATGGAAATTTAGGTTATTTCCATAGTTGACTATTTTGAATAATGACGAACATGGGAGTGCAGATCTCTCTGAGATCCTAATTTTAATTCCTTTGAATATATAACCCAGAAGTGGGATTGCTGGATAAATTGGTAATACTATTTTTAATTTTTTGAGGAACCTCCATACTGTTTTCCATAGTTGTGCACCAATTTACATTCCCACCAACAGTGTACAAGAGTTCTCTTTTCTCCACATCCTGCCCAACACTTTATTTTCTGTGTTTTTTTTTTTTAATAATAGCCATTCTAACAGGTGTGAGGTGATATCTCATTGTGGTTTTTATTTCCCTAGTGATTAATGATGTTGGGATTATTATATGTAAAGTGTTGTAGCAACACCAAGAACTCAGTTTGCATTAATATGGTGCTTATTTTTAATAGTGTTGTCATTATTATTATTATAATAATTTTATTACTATTAAATATAATGGCATACATGAATATCCAGGCAAGGTGACTTTATAGTAGCTGGGTTTCCTAAACTGCAGTATTTATGCCCCCCTAGAAATATAATTTGGTGAGATAGGGACCTTCAGCCACAGAGTACATAGAGCTGGTTTCCTGAAGCATCAGTTTTGCTCAAAGCTTTTGGAGGGAAGGTGTTATTTTTTATATTAAAAGCAAACAAATATATAGGTAAGGGAAGGCATATGAATTTTTAAAAGAAAGCCTGAGACATCAGACACCATTTACATGCCATTGGTTTCTTCCATCTATGGCTCTAGAACTCTAGGGATAAGGCTTATATCTCCTTTGTCATTAGTTAGTGCTATTTACAGGGAAAATTTTGCAGAGCAGTAAATTATAACATCACCCAAAGGTGACTTTTATTTTTCCATACAGTTCTATGTTTGATCCTTCAAACTCTATACCTTTGTTAAGACAGAAGAACATGGTCAGTAAAGGGTTAGTAGGAATATTCCCAGAATAAGCTTTTTTTTCTTTTCTTTCTTTCTTTTTTTTTTTTAACGTCTCTATTGGTGATCTTTATGGCCAGAGCATTCTTTATCTTTAGAGCTAAGGAAAAAAGAAAAACCAAAGAAACAGTATATTTATATCCAGGCCTGAGGGATGGGGGATGGGAGTTGAAGAGTATGTGTGGGGTAGGGATGGTGTTTTTCTCTGCAAAAGGATACCTCTTTGAAGTCAGCTCTTAATTGCACAGGGTAGACTTACTGCATAAGGTAGATAAATGTCCAGTGCCTTCCATACTGTGGTGGGGTTAAGGATGATTAGGAGCCCTGGAAGCCTATTTGGCTTATGTTTTTTGGTCATGAAGGGCCTATAGTTTAGCTTTTATTTTTTTCACCAAATAAAGACTTTAAGTCACCCAGATACATTGGCAAAATTGCAAGATTCAGTATTGCAATTCACCATACAGCTTGATAAACTTGTGTCCCACTGCTGGACCACACTGCCTTTTATGCACAATTTAATATATTTTTACATCCCCTGGAATGGTTTTGTAAAGAGCACAATTATAGTTTAGGACATTGCCATCTGCAGTGGGACGTTTAAAACAGAATTAGGTCTAGAAATCATGACTGACATGTCATTGTCACTCAAACTGTGATTGGTACAGTACCTTCTGTTTTATTAACAATTCTAATGGGAAATAATTTTTGCCACAGAAATTCTCATCTGTTAAATAGCCCTTAAATGACTATTTTTTAATTTTCCATTTGCAGGGATAAATAAAATCATTTTATTTGTGTGTCTTTGTTAAAACATTTAAAATATACAGCATAGACTTTTAAAATGTGTCCTTATCTTTCTTGTCTTGCTCGGTTCTCCCTTCCTCTTCTAACTTTTCTCATGGACCACAAGTCCCAGGATTTGGAAATGCTCTGCGGCATTCTTTTTTTTTTTTTTACCCTTGAAAAGGTCCTTTCTTACTACATGAGCGACAAGAACTACAGATAGAAAGAGCTTGCAGTATATGCATTGCAACCTGAATGTGGACATTGGCTGTGTGAGGTCAATGGCAGGGTTTTTTCAAGAGGCTATTGGAGATCTGGTAGAAAAGAAAGGAAAGGGGAAGTAAAGAGAAAAGAAAGTGCTGGGGTAAAATATAAACAGTAGAATGGAATATAAACAAAATCATATCCAGGAGTTTGCAGCAACACCGTCAAGTCCTAGGAACACATAAAATGGTTGCATCTCATGTGCTGGTGAAGTTCTAAAAATGCAACCGTCAGTAGAGTCGGTCATATCTTCAGAAGGTCTCAATCGAAGCCTAGCCTGTTGTCTCTTTAGGAGACCCATCACAGCCAAATTTTAATCCAGCTCTGAATTGGATTCTTCTTTGATTAAACACCAGATGAGGCATTGGTTTGCTTTAAGGGGCCATGCATACCGTGTGGAAAAGATGTGGCTTTAAAAAGGAGACTCACACTGAGGGAGTTAAGCTGCCCCTGCTCTGATGGGTATCTGAGAGCCCAAAACCCAGGAGTGAAGAGCAGATTGCCATCTCCTATTTCGTACTCACTCCTCAGCATAAGCTCAGTGCCTGGGATGCCTGTGCATTTGCTATCATTGTTCACATTGGTTTCCCTTTCTTTTGTTTAACTTACTGTCCCATGTTCCAGTTGAATGGGTATAACTTGAGTAAGATTACAGTGTGACTTCTCAGAATTGGAACTTTGACCTTCCTGCAGAAGGAATCATCCCAGCATCCCAGAGTGCCCTCATGTCCCATAGCGCAGTGGGAGTTAGAAATCCTCCAGTGCCATCGAGACCTATAGGATAGCAGATAGGAACCTCACAATCCTATATTATATCTCATGTGGACTAAGCTGTTGGTGGGTGAATAACTTCCATCACTAGTGATAAGGGTTTGTGATGCCAATGGAGCTCACATTCTAGACAGCAAAGTGACCTTAAGAAATCTCTGTATCCTACTCAAACTTGGCACACAGTAAGTCCTGTAGTTAGCAAACACTCATTAATCATCTACTTTGTGCCTGGCAAACAGACATTTACTTAGTACTTTATTATTTTATTATCAGTCATTTTAAATATTTGTATATAGAAACCTGATTAGACATTGTTTATAGCTAAAGTTCCTGCATCCAGGTAGGGCTGGCTGTTTGCTTTAGAGAACATGTCCCATTACGTGCTTCTTGAATAGGTAGAGTATGTTAAAAAAATAACATTTGATCCAGTTGGTTACGGTAACAGCTTGTTAAGTGCTTGGATGTAACCATCTGGGTCATCTTACTATTGTAAACTACTCACAAATATTAAATGTGTGACTTTATTGTTATATGAAAGCATAGATATGGCATGGTCTTGTCTACTGTACATTAATCCAAATGTAGGACTTGATTAACAACTGTATCCTACTGTGTTGCCTTGAGCATTAATAGTATCAAATATCAAAGGGTATCTACTTTTCCAAGATCTATGTCCATGGCTTCATCTTTTATGCTCATGAATTCTGGATGGTCTTCAGCCTCTCTCCAGAGTCCCTGGTCTATCTACCCAGTTCCCTGCTGGATAGCTCCATCTGGAGTTTCCACAACTATATCCGACTCAGTGTGGCCAAAATGAGCCTCTTATCTTTTCCAGATCTTTATCTGATGCTCCTGAACTTGGTCATTGGTGCCACCATTCAATCAATAACTTATAAAACAAATCCAGGAATTGACATTGACTTTTTGGCCTCTCCTCCTCCTTCTTTCTTTTTTTTTTAAACCATCCTACCCCTACTTATTTTCATTCAATGAGTCCTTTTAATTCTGTTTATAAAATATTTATCAAATCTTTCCTTCCCATTATATGTTCACTGCCATGTCTTCATTTATGTAAACCTTCATAATTTTTTGGCCTAAAATGTAGTAAAAGAGTCTCCTAATGGATCTCTCTGCTTCCAGTAGTCCATTCCCACACTCCACCTGGAGTGGCCTTCCTAACCACTGACTATTCCTCTTTCCTTGCAGGGGAATGGACTCCACACCCCTTAGCATGACATAGAGGGCCTTTATCATCTGACTTATGCCCACTTTCCCTGCCTGGACATCCACCCTAGCCATTAGCTCACACAGTCATGCCTCTCTGCCTTTACATAGGTTGTTTTCTCTGGTTAGACTGCCATTCTCTATTGACCATGTTGAATGAGCTCCCATGCATCCTTTAAAACTTAACTCAAGCATCACTACTTTGTGAATCCTTTGCAATCTCCTTTCTGACCTTAAGCAGAGCAAAAAGGCTCTTATACCAAGCATCACACTTTATGTCACTTATAATTATAATATATATCCACATCTTATAATGTATAAACTTCAAATATATAAATTTATCATAATGCATGTAATTATATTGCTGTTTTATATTATCATACCTATTGTAATTCTTCTTAAACTTATTCAGCTTTGTATCTCGGGGCCTAACAAGGATTCTGTAATTCATATATGGAGTTCAGTGGGTATTCACATATATAATGTTAAAAGAATGATTCAATCAGTTATATTTTTGGTGACATTCTTGGGAAGACATTTTTATGCTTACAATTGAAAAAAAAAAGCCTAATAAAGCCTCTAGTGTCAGAGAATTTGTATTTATTTTAGCAGTCGGTTTTTAAATTGCATTTCTGACAGGCTGGCCCACCAGCTATGCTTCATGAAAGATCATGAGACACAGGGAAGAGGTTTATTCATCTCAGCATTGGGATATTTTGCTTTTCTGCAAAGCAGAGGGATCTGGGGACTCCTTTGCAGGCTGGCCATGTCCTGTGCAAGCCCAACTGTATCTAGAGATTCTAGCAGGGATAGAGTATGTGGTTGGGAGTTTGTAGGAAGTCAACTTGCATCAGAAGCACATGGGTAGGAAAAGAAATATAGAAGTAAGAAGAAAGCTTTCCGTGACCAAGACAACAACCATCCCCTTCTCTGTCTTCCTCTGGGACCAGAGTCTTGTTTCTGCTTATCTCTCTCTCTCCTCCTCCTTCCTCCCATTTCTTTCTTGAGGTCACCTCTTACTACTTCTTTATTTCTCTGTAGACTGTTTCTCTTGACTACTCATCAGACTCTACCTTGAAAATCTACCCAGTCTTCCAAGTCCAATTGTCAAAGTTCACCACTCCATCTCTTTCCCAATTCCAAAAGTCTCTCTAGGAGTGAATCTGATTTGACCAGAGAGGATTATGTGTCTGGCCCTAATCCCTGGACTGGGGATTGGTTGAGGTGGGGCCACAAGAGGAGAGGTTTCCCTAAGAAACCTGCAAGAATAGGGGGCAGTGATCTCTGTGATGGGTATGGAGAGATGTTGGCTGAGTATTACACATATCTTTAGCATCAAGAGCCTTTCCATCTCTCAAATACCTTGAGTAAAGGACACCCTCAGGTGTGTAAGATTTCTACCCAGTTTCTGTCCTGGGCCCAGACCAAATTAAATCATTGGAATTAGGAGTCTTATTGTATTTCCTTATTTCCTTTGTAGGGCGATATAACTACTGAGACCTACGGGGTGAGGAGATTTGGGGAAAAGAGTGATTTCTAATCTCTTATGACTTTTAGTTTCCCAAAATGTCTGTGCAATCCCCTACTTAGGAAATTCAAGGGAAAATTGCTCTGAATAAGGTAGCATGAGCATTTGGGGATATCTTCAAGCAAACCTCTTCTGTCTTAAAAGTGTCCATGTTGGCATTACATACAGAAACACCAGTAATAATATGTGTATCTCTCTCCATACATGGGAGGAAAAATCTTTTCCTCTACCCATCTTAGGTTTTCTGGCTGGGGTTCTATAAATTATACTGACAAAAGACAGATTAACAAGAGAAAAGCATACAATTTTTTTAATATAAGTTTTATGTGACACAGGAGACTTCATAAGGAAATGAAGACCCAAAGAAGTGGTTAAGTCTGAGCATTTTTATACCAGGTTTGATGAAGGGTTGGAAGTCGTGGGGAAACATGATATGAGCTAAGTGGTAAACTGGGAGCTTACAAGTCTTCTCTGTGTCCCTCCATCTTTGGAGATAAGGGTGTTCCTTCTTCCATGTACAGGGAGGGCACCTCTCCCAAGAGATCTTACAAATTGTTTCAGAGTAGATGGTAGGGAGGGGGTCACCTGTTATTGCTCAGATTCTTTCAGCTTAAAAGATTCAGTATGCCGAGGTGCCATATTTTGGAGTAGGGAGTCCTGAACCCCTTTACTATCCACTGCAATCTTCTGCTCCAGGGCCTGAGGACACCTTTTAATATCTGAAAAGTTTTCCCTACTGCCTCCTCAGCCCTCAAAGGTCACAACCTGAACCTTATTTCTGGCCCTACCCCCCTTGTCCACTTTGTATTCTGATTATTACTGAATGGACATCATCCTACGAAGCTCTTTGCTGGCAGAGGACATGTCTGCCCTTTTTTGGTGACTCAGCGGTGCAAGTCAGATAGCATGTGCTCAATCAGTATTTGAAGGAAACAAAAGCAGGAAGCTGAACCATGTAATAATAACTCCCAACAAACTAAGAATCATATCTAAGGCATCTACCCCAATTACATCCCCATCTCAATGCATGGTTTATTTCAAACATAGCAGTTACTAAAATCTGTCATTATCTTGTTTATTGTCTGTCTTACCCACTAGAACATAAGCTCCCTGAGGGCTAGGGTTTTGTCTATCCTATTTACCTAACATAGTATTGAATACAAGTAATCACTGTGGAAATAAACAAACACCAACCAAATGAGAACAAGCAAAGACTGTTTATTCAGAACGTGCTGCAGCAAGGGAGTTAGCCACTGTCACTTGTGTTTTGTCAGAGTCTCAACGTCGGGCAATAGTGAGAAAGCTTTATAGTTGAAAAAAAAAGGGAAGGCTTCAGTTGTCCCCTAACTGGAGGCTTTTGTCCTGGGAAGGTTGCAGGTCGACCAAATAGAAGCAGGACCTTCTCTGTGACTCATTGGGTCCATATTGAGCTTTCTTTGGTTGGTCCTAAGTTGAAGTGGGTACAAAAATTAGGAAAACTGTCTATTACTAATCAAGTCATGGCTGTTTCTGAGCCAGTTGTTACAGGGTTTTTTGTTTGGCTTCCTGAGCTGATCACCAGAGACAGAAGTCAGAAGTGGTCTGATTTCCTGTAAGTATGATTTGTGGATAGCGGGCTGGTTTCCTGGGCTGCTTGCTGCAGATCATAGGCCCAAGTTCTATTTGTATATGTGGTTTGGTGGTTTTCCATTTGTATATTTGGTCTGTCATTGTTGATGGGAGAAAAGGAAGGAGGAAGAAAGGAAGGACTGTTATTTGAATTCCATTTTCATGATCCAGATTTCATTTTGAGTACCTCATGTCAAGGAGCAACTCATCCTAGAGCTGACATGGTGGCTGTTCTCAGGAGTATCCACCCTTGAATCATATCCCATAGCCCAAAGCTGGAGCACAGTAAAGAAGAGACTCTTTTCCTGTCAGTCGGCCAAACAAGAGCCAAAGCTTTTGAGGAGGCACTTAAAGAATTTTCAGTTTGCAATTGTGCAGAAGCTGTTGTTCAGGTAATTTAACATTGATTTTAGTTTAAAAGGCAATTAAGACAAAATGGGCAGCCACTAGCCACTTAGGTTAAATAAGCTTAGATTTAAATTGCTCCCCATTACCACCTTTGTTTTCTATGTTTGAGCTGTTTTATGCAAATCTAGCATGCAATGGTGTGGTGGCCCAGTTGGGGCAGGTGGATGGGAGAGGAACCGAGCCAGAGCCAGGAAGATGGTTATTGGAAGAAGAAATAGTTGGTTCAAAATTGTTCCCAGGGTGAGATAGGTTCTCTTCTATACTGTTACTGGGTATATGGATTAGTAGAACATTCCAGGATTCTGGTTCTTTATATCTAAAATCCTAAAAATGGTGCCCGTGTTTTGACTCAATGATTTACTTCCAAATATTTATCCTGAAATAATTAACAGAGATAAGCTCATAACATTATGGATCAGGATGTTCATTTCAGTGTTATTTAACATAGAGTGAAAAGAAATTGTACATCCCTATAGTGGCATACCAAAATTGATGTCTTTTTAATTTTTTATGGCAGAAAATCTTCATGATATATTGCAAAGTGCAAGAATAGTGTAAGACAATTTATATGGTAAAATGTCTGTTATGTACTCATGATTTTTAAGTTACATATGCCGTGAAAAATGTTTGAAGTGAGGGATGCCTGGTGGCTCAGTCGGTTGAGCGTCCAACTCTTGGTTTCGGCTCAGGTCATAATCTAAGTTTCCTGGGATTGTGCCCTGTGTGGGCTCTATACTCAGCAGAAATCTGTTTGAGATTCTCTCCCTCTCCCTCTGCCCCTCCCCAGCTCACATGCTGGTGCTGTCTGTCTCTCAAATAAAAAAGTAAATCTTTAAGAAAATCTTTGAAGTGGACAGATTTGCAATGCCTTACATGTGGCTATCTGGGTGATAAATAATGAGTGCCTTTTTCCCTATGCTTTTCCAATTTTCTCAAATTTCCACAATAAACACCTATGAGGTGAGGGAAGCTCCTGCTGCTGAAGTTTGGGGACAAGCATGCTGGGATCAGGACTCCTAAAACAACAAATATGTCTGAAAGGCTGTGGTCCAAGGCCATTTTTGCTGGTTATAAGCAGGATCTCCGGAACCAGAGGGAGCACATAGCTTAAAATTGAAGATGTTTATGCTCGAGATGAAACTGAATTCTGTCTAGGCAAGAGAAATGCTTCTGTGTACAGAGGAAAGCGCAACACAGTGACTCCTGGTGGCGAACTGTACAAAACCAGAGTAATCTGGGAAAAGTAAACTCGTGCTCATGGAAACAGTGGCATGGTATGTGCCAAATTCCATAGCAACCTTCCTGCTAAAGCCATTGGCCACAGAATCGGTGTGATGCTGTACCCTTCAAGGACTTAAACTTCCTGAAAAGTAAATAAATAAAGGTGTAGCTCTGTAAAAAAAAAAATACTGGTTTTATAATTATAAAAAGGATTGAAAACAATACTTGCTTGTTGTAACACTATTTAAAAAATCTTCTCAGTAGTGATCTCCATACATACCACCCCAAGGATAAGGTTACATGTACCTGGTAAATGAGGAGGAGGTAGAATGCATGTTCTGTTGGAATAGTTCTGTTTCTTGCTCAAAGAAAGTCTGCTAAGCTTCATTAAAGAAGGTCATGCCCCTGGTCCTAGTGTAAAGTTGTAAGGTGAACTATTCTATAGAGCACACTTCTAAAAGATGCCCAGGTGATTCATGCATTTGTCTATTAGGAAATGTGGCCATTTACCAGCAACCAATGTTGAGTTAATGGGATCCATTTAGGAATATAACCACAACAAGCCCATCATAAATCGTATGCTCTCCCATCTGAATATGCTTCATTAAGCTCACCTTTCCTGATGCAACTGGATTATTAGATGTCAGGATGAAGAAAATCATTAGGTCCCACTGCTGTAATCCTACAAAGCACCAGTGTGGTTGCTATGTAATTTTATTTTATTTTTTTCAGATAGAACCTGCTTTGTGCTTTTCTATAGGAAAATATTTTCAAACTGGTAAAGAAGCAATATTACTGTATTGTGAGGCATATCTCAGTAGGTCATTACCATAACTTCCAGCAGAAGGGATAATCTACATCGCATTTTACTTCAAGGATAAGATTGATTTTTATAAAAATCTTTAGTGCATTGAAGCTTAGAAATTTTGTTTTTTTTCCTATGAAGAAGCAATTAGAAACTGGAGTTTTCCAGAAATGTTAGGTGAGTGTAAGCTAAACCTTGATGTGTTTTTGAAGGTCTTATTATTCAACAGTTGAAGAGAGAAGGCAGTTTCTGAGGGAAAAAAGAACTATTGGCACAATGGCACTTGTCACAACTCACATGGCCAGGGGTGTCCACCATTTTCTTACATTTACATTTGGGAAATTGACAAATACCTGAAATAACAAAGAAGGAAATAATAAGCACCCTTATTTCCACCACCGAGAACCACCAATTTGGAGTCTTTTCTTCCAGGTACGTATATATTCTTATATGTGTGTAGACACAGACACACACACACTCTTTAAAAAGTGGTGTCCACCTTTCCTTTACAGTCAAAAAAGGATGTGTATAGCGGGCTGGTGTGTATGTGTGTGTGTGTGTGTGTGTGTATATATTGCACACATACATATATTTAGATATATAATATAAAGGTATATTTTAAGGGTTTTATATACATACAAACTTTATTATAAAGGTATATGTATGTGCTTATATATATATTTATCTTTACAGGGTTTGTGTACATAAAGCACACACAAGTCCTTTTATATATAAATGTTCTTTCATTTTTTAATTTTTAATTTTTTAAATATTTATTTATTTTTAGAGAGAGAAAGCATGAGCAGGGGGAGGGGCAGAGGGGGAGAGAGAGAGAGAGAGAGAGAGAGAGAGAGAAGCTCAGCGGGGAGTCCGTTGTGGGGCTTGATCCCACCACCCCGAGATCATGACCTGAGCTGAAATCAAGAATTGGACACAACCCACAGAGCCATTCAGGCGCCCCTAAATGTTCTTTTAAAGGAAAATTGAGGTCTCAACCTCAACCATCAACAGCAGTCCCCTTCTCCCTTTCCCAACACTAATATAAATTTGAGACACATTCTTCTAGATCAGAAGTTGGGGAACTTTTTTTGTAAAAGGCCAGAGAGTAAATATTTTAGGCTTTGTGGGCCATTTGGTCTCTGTCACAACTACCCAGCTTTGTACTCACAATGTAAAAACAAATGGACATAGTTGTATTCCAATAAAACTTCATTCATGGACATTGAAATTGGAATTTGCTAAGTTTTTCCTATATTCCTCTTCTTTTCATTTTTTTTAGCTTTTGAAATGTTAAAAAAAAAAAAAAGGTTTAACTTGTGAGCTGTGCAAAAACAGGCAGAGGCTGAATCTGGCCAGCCCTGCTGTGGGTCATTTTCTATATATCCACAAATATTTATATAACTACAGAAAATCTATAATATGATTCCTTTTCTGCATTATCTTTCCTAAATAGTACCATAGTGTATGAATCATTTAATACTTGCATTTTTAAGGTCAGCAAAATTTTGACCGAAATATATGTTTATATAGCTCTGTGTAGTATGTGTAGATATTTTCGTCTCCATATACATTCATGCCTATATAGCTATAGATGATTCATACTTTAGTCATTTTTTCACTGCTATATAGTATTCCATCATAGGATATATTGCATTTTCTTATGCCCACAAGTATTTGTCATTTTTCCCCCCATGACAAACGGTGGTGCAGGTATATCTGTGAGCACAGCTTATACATGTGTTTTGTTAGGGCAGACCTAGGAGTAGAACTGCTTGGTTACAGGCGTGCACATTTTCCATTTTAATAGCTACCAGTAAATTGTTTTCTGGAGTGATGATACCAATTTATATTCCCACAGGGAGACTTTCTGTCCTTGGTTTGGAGATCTCATTCATTGCTGTTTTCCTTTGGAATGGAAGCAAATAACCCATTTTAGCTGTGTATCATCTTGTTACCACAGATGCTAGTGTGGACCTTTATTTCCCTCTGGGTTAGTACAGACATTGTTTTAAGTCTTTGCTGGGGCACTTACACATGAGAATAGCAATTTATATCAATAACCAGGTTTGCCAACATCTGCCAAGGTTGTCATACTCTGTGATTAAATGGCCATATGTGCCAGGGAACATGGGGACAATGGGGTTGTAATTAGGGTTTGCTATCTTTCCACCCACCACCCACCATCGCCACCATCCTTAACTTCCCCTAACCTTGATTTTGTGAGCTGATTTGTGAATCAGATGATTCCCCTGAGAATGCCTGTTTCTGCTGCAGTAATATGACTTTATTTTGTGTATCTCTGTAATTATACAGGGTTCTGGTTAAGCAAAAGTCTAGAAACCTTTTGCCATTTTACCCAATGCCACTGAAAACCTTGACCTGAGATGATATGTGCATATATTAGACTTTAACTTAAATAATCAGAGAGTATAGTATATTCTGTACTGCACCGTCACTGGAAAAGGAAGGTCTATCTAATACTATCTTACCATCCTTTAAATACCACTGCCCCTGCAAAAGACAGGCAGAGAAAACACACACCAATTTTCCTTAACTCCATAAGGAACAAGTTAAACACTATATTAATGCAATATTTAAACAGTCTTAATGCATAGAAGAAAAAAAAAACTCTTCTCATTTTGTTACTGGTATGACAAAGATGGATGACGGTTATGTAAGGGATTTGGCATGTTCCAAAAAAACCTGGAAATACTGCCTCAAGATATGGAGCTATAATAAATGTGCAAATAAATATTTGATTTATTAGCATTTTAAAATTTGCTTACCAATATATAAAATCCTAATCACTTGTGCACAAGGTCTTTAACTAAAATCAGGTATCCAAGAAGATGACACAGGAATCCAATGAATATTTCACTGTTAATCGAATGTAGTCTGTATATAAACATAAAATTTTCTTCCATGTTTAGTTCCCTCCTATTCAACTAATAAGTGCTTGAAGAAGCAAGGCCATCTTAGTGTATGTAGCTTGCAGTTCGGACTGTAAAGTAAAAGAAAAAAAAAACCCTAATTTTTCTACCTGCAAAAGATTGGTCTCTAACAAAAGCATCATTTAGACTGGGAATAGCCAGAGCCTGGTATAACTCATTCCCGTTTAATTAAAAAAAAAAAAAGTCACAGATCTATGGGGATTTTTTGGGAAATTTACTTTGATGCCATTGTTATTCAAGGGAAATACATTTTCACAGGTGATCTCTAAAGTTCAACAGGACGCAGTAGATATTTCCTCCTCAAAGCAGGGTCATATTTTAGAGCATTTTCATTTAGCAGATAATATATAAGAAGATTTGAGATCACAAAGTTTTAACTAGTAGGAAAAGTATAAACGTTTCCACGGGGAAACACTGAGGAAAGCCTATCAGCTGGGGGGGGGGAGTGATGGGGTTTTCCATCTTTTACTAGTATTTATATGTGGAGTAGCATGTTGGAAGTCATAAATACTGTCCCGTGGACATTTTGAATAATGCAGGAGTAATGTTAAGTAATTGGAAGTGCTTATATCCTGCCTTTAGACATTTCACTGCTCGTGAGTTAAAATTGGTTGTCAAGTGTGGACTCGGAGGACCGTGCAAGGTGCCCTATTCTGTCATGTGGTACATATTTAATGCTTGAAAGAACAAGGGAAGGGACACGTGCGGGAGACGGAGAGGGAGGGCAAGCGGCGACATACTGCCGCCTGCTCGGTGCTTTGCAAGTGCTCGGGAAGCAAGGAGGCGGGACCTACGCAGCCTCAGCCTCCACCGCCTTCCCCCGGCTGCAAGACTTTGCAAAAACATTGGGCGTCCAATTTGGCCGAGTGTTTTGGCGCGGAGGCCGAGGCCACCCGGGAAGCTTGGTGGCCTCCCTTTGTGTGCGTCTCCACGTTGAATGCCTCCTTGCTCGGGCTGCTCGCTCTCTCTCCCGGCGCGTTCTGCACCTGCTGGCGGTAGTGTCAGGCTGCCAGGCAGCCAGGGCGAGCTCAGGCACGGCGCGCACGACAGATGACTGGAGTCATTTACATTGCTAGCACGTGGCTGCCGTTTGCTGTTGCCTCGGACTTCTCCCGTGTTCTCCCGGGGAGGAAACAGGAGGCACTTTGCAGCCGACAATGAAATCTTGGCAGCTAATTGCAGTCGTGGGAGATGCCCTTCAGGTAAGGCGAGAAAAGAGGGCTCTAAACACTGTCAGGGAAGGAGAGGCAGAGAGGGAGAGCGAGGGATGGAGAGAAAAGGCAGCTTCTGCAGAGGTTTCCTGAAGCCCACTGACTCGCGGGAGGGGGTGGGAGAGGGACGGGGACCGGGGGCGGGCGACAGGGGGGAGGAGTGTGCAAACTGACATTTTTGGCTGCCTGTGGCAGAGGAGCCGCCGTCAGCCGCTGTCCAACGTTCACGCAGAGAGGGTGGCGTGTGCGCCTCCAGGGCTGCTGATTAGAATAGGGACTTGGCGGCGGCAGGAATCCGGGTAAACCAAAGCGGCGATGGGAGGCTGCGGATGTGTTTGCAGCGCGTGAGTGAGACTCGGTACGTGAGGCGAGCCCGGGACCTCCGAGGCTGGGTCAGGGCTCGCCCCGGGAGCACCCAGGGGCGCAGGACATCTGGAGAGGGCGAGGGGCGTTTGCGGCTGCGGAGGAGTCCGGAGAGATGAATCGATTTTCCTTACTGACTAGAAGTTAGCGGGGAACTTCATTGCCCATTCTCATTGGCTCCGTTTAACTTTATTTCCAGAGATGAATAAGCGTTTATAAGGAACCCCGGAAAAGTCCCAATAGGCTAGCAGGGGGTTTTGCAAGAGCTGCGCGGTTCTTTAAATGGGAGGTTTATGAAATGACTGGCCAGATGGGCCGTGCCTTTGGAAAGTTGGCACGCTCACGTTCCAATGGGGCATGTGTGTGCGTGTGTGGGAATATGTGTTGCATGTTTGTGTAAACATGTCTACCGTGCTGGTTGCGCTGGTGGGCCCTTACCTTCTCTGCTTTTCCTGACTCCCAAGATAGATTATATTGACAATATTGGAAATGCTTTGACTTAAGAAATAGGCTTTGTATCATTTCATTAAATTAAACAAGAGTTGCCCTTCTTGAGAGATCAAGTGGGAGAAATGTGCTCTGACTTCCAAAGTGATGGAATTACCTGCCAGGCATTTAAAAAATATGCAGAGTGTTGAATACGACATTTATCGGCCTACAAGGATCACCTGGAAGACTCAAATCTTAGCCTATCCCTCGAGCCATTATTTTCAGATTACAATGAAATTGGTGGTTTTACTTATTTCTGTTGACATAAGAGCTGTGCCTCCCCCTACTTAAGAGGGGCCCCAGGGGAATTCTGAATCCAAAAGTTTTGTTGGCAAAATCATCTTAGAAATTGTTCATTAAATTCCTTGCTGAAAGAGTCACTTTTTGAGTATCTTTAGATATCTCATAATTTACTCATTTTTCATGTGGTTTTAATTTTGTTCACATAGAAACGAATGCAAGCAATAATGGAGGCAGTAAAAGATGATTGTGTAATCCTCTTTATTTTGGGTAGCTGGGTAGTAAATTGGTGGAAGACTCTAAAATCTTCCTCAACTGTGATTCCCTATTTTTGATCAAAATGTATCTTCGGAAATCCAAAGGCCATGATTGTAAATGTGTTTGGGAAACAGACTAACTTGCCTTTGTGGTTTGCTGTGATTAAGTTTTAAGAGGGTTGTTGTTCAAGTAAGTAAACTACAGTCCATCAGCAACAGCTGTTTACCACTGGCATTCATAGGGAATGCGGGCAGCATTCATGATTTTCATACAGAAAGCAGGATTTTTCAACTCTTATCTGCCCACTCACACTCTTCACACATGCCAGCGCTTCGTCTCTGTTAGAATACTCACGGATTATGAGGAGAAAATTGCTTCTCTGAAGAGTTGGAGGGAGTATTACCCATAGGGGAATATTTCTTTTCTCCCTTACTTCTTCCTCCTCTCCCTTTCTCTCTCTCCCTTGCTCCCTCCTTCCCCCTCTTTTTCCTTATTTTCCCCCTTTTCTACTCCTTTTCTCTCTCCATCCACCTGTATTTCTTTCCATCTGTCTTTATTTTTGTACCCGAGCACAGAAAGCTTTCCAGATATCTTCTACTACTGCATTTTTATTATAACAAATGTTTTGCACCCTGAAGGATAATTGGAACCTAATTTTCTTTTTCTTTTTTCCTTTCCTTTTCGTTTCTTTTTTCTCTTTTTTCTTTCTTCCTTCCTTCCTTCCTTCCTCCCTTCTTTCTTTTTTTGTATTCTCTGCTCATATACAAGAACCAATTAATATCAGGCAATCTGCTGTACCCTAATCTTATAAATAAAGGCATATATTCAAACTTCCTTGTCATTCCATTTTAACCAAGCAAATAAATTCTGGAGAATGCCTTTAGTATATGAAAAGAGCTAAATCTTCTCTCTGTTATCACCAAGTGATGGATTTTTACAACATTGCACTTTGCCTGCTCTAACTTTATTGGGCTGAGCATATTTTTATGTTCGTCTTTTGTAACCTTGCCCCTCAAACTTCTGTTTTCTCTATTGCCCGCCTTAATTGTAGAATCTGGATTCATTTTAATCTGTATTTACTTGGACTTTGGAGAAACAATCATCAGCCTTGACTTATGGGCCAGCTTATTTAAGTATCACATATTGTTTTTTTTTCCAATTTTTTTGTCTCTCTGTGAGTATGACACAAAAGTTAAAGTAGATTTCATGTAAAGGGCTTTTTTTTTTTTTTGCAGCAATTGCCTTCTTCCAAACTATAGTTGTAAGCTTTTGAGAATAAAGCGTCATGTTTTGAGAATATTTAATGAGAATCAGAGTATATACCCTTTTTCATTTTCTCTTTGATTACAGAGAACCTGGTTGGATAGGTCAGTCTTGAGCTAAATAACTATTACAATGTCCAGTGAAAGATCATTTTGATCTTGTTTTCTGCTAAATTTATAATTTTTCTATTAGGTTTTGAGCAGAATTTGCAGGACCAGAGAAGTGGAATGTAGTCCAAAAAAGGAAGGATTTTTATGAAATAAAAATTAATCTTTACTATTATTAATTAAACTTCTATTTATGTTTAGTTATAGCTATTTTTTTAAATTCATGTGTGTTAGTCTCAAAGTCATCACAGTGGATTGGAACAAGTTCTTTGAAGTAATTCTAATGGAATTAAAATGAAAGTCCTTTTATGAGACTTGAATCCCCATCTTGTATTGATTTTTCAACAAACATAAAAATAAATAGCGAGGGAGAAAAGCATGGACCTTTAAAGTTTTTTGCACTTTCAACTTTATTTTGTTATACATCTGAAAACTCCAGAATGTGATAATACATTAGGTCTTTGTACATATTTAGGGGTGGACGTCTTTGGTCTTCTGTTTGTTTTCCTTCATTTTCATGCAGAGTTGAGCACTTGCATGTATTATAAGCAATAGTAAACAAGAGCAAATAGGGGCATGCAGAATTTTTTAATTATGCATTTTAATTTATTTGAATTAAATTACATATAACAAAATAACAATCCTGTCTATCTGGTGCTCATGCTGCCCCCTCCCTCTGCTTGCAGGGTACTAAAAGAATTAAGTAATTCTTTTAAAAGTCAGCTTGTAACATATAATGTTCAGCTTGGAAATCTTTATATTTAATTTTCCAATAGCTATGGTGTCCTAGTCTTCAGGAGTGTTTTTTTATTGACAGATATAAAGTTTATATGAAAAGTTATGCAGTGTGTGCGCGCGCGTTCACCCGAAACGCTGAAACAGCTTGTGTCAGCTTTAGCAACTCGTTTCTGATTCAGCAAAACTAGGTTATGAATTTAAGCAATTAAAAATGACAAAAAGCCCAATTTCACTGCGTAGATTAATATACTTCCAATTTTTCCTGCTCCATAAAAATTTCAAAGTGTTCTTTCGGCTTAGGTGTTTGCATAACCTATAAGGTATTGGAAGGCCCCCGTTTCACATTTCCTTATGATGTCTGAATACTTTGATGTAGCAAATGTAAATAGGATCAATTGGACGTTCTTAATACAATTTTGTCTTTGCAAGTTCTTGTGAAATTATTTCAGTTGGGTTTAAAGGAAAAGCAAGAAATGCGGTTGTTAGTTCCCTAACATTAATCGGTGGTGAGTAATCTTTCAGCTACTGCCAGTGTCATGAAGGCCAGGAAAGGCTTTTTGAGAAATGGTATAATTACAGCAGAAATAGTGTATCCATGTTTCCGGGGTGGCAGTAATTTCTTTTTTTTTTTTAAATTATGCAATGGTGGGCATATATTTATTGCTTTTTCTCTACTTCTACAGAAGTCGTCTCAATTCTCTATTCATGTTTATCTGATTAGCCAAAACTCAGTTCTTTAAAATGGCCCTTTTTTACTTACAGAGTAATTAGTAGTCACAATGAGCCACATTGGATTCACAGCAGTTTTTGGTTAGTTGGTTAAATTTTCTAAACTGGCTTGATAAACTTCGATCACACAGAGAACGCATACACACAAACAGACAATCGAGAAGCCCCAGTATTCCTTACTTTGCAATGTCAATCCAGCACAGAAAACCAGCAACAACCAAGTGTGTCAAGATGGTCTGTATCCTGGCCTTTGCTTTGGAAAGAGGACCACTTAAGGGCTATCTGTTAGGAAGGCCTCCTCTGCCTTTCCTTTCCTTTTCCTGATAATTCTGCATCTGCATTTGCTACCTGGGGATAGATTTCTTTGTTGTTTAATTGAAATCTCTACTTGTAAGGAAATCAGTTGCTTGTTTGCTAATGAGATGAAAGTACCAGTTCTGTCTATTATAGTTATTTAAATGTTTGAATAGAGGCCTTCCATTTTTATTATAATGACGAGGATGATGAGGATGATGATGTGGTAATGCATCCGCAGTAATAGAAATAACCACACAGCGCTGATTTCTCCCTGGGCACTCACTGCCTCTGTGTGTTGTGCATTGGACTGGGATCTTCAGCAGATTTTCTCTGGTTCTTAACTCTGTGAGGTAGGTATTGCTATGCCTAATTTAGAGATGGAGGGAGAAATTTTCAAGACTTTCTATAATTAGAGTAAGCGATTAGGCTCCATGTTTTTCTGACTTCAATATACCAAGATACCATTGAAATTTATTACTCTGAATTTAGAAAGATACACAAAATGGGTACTCAAAAGAGGCCCTAGGCAAGTGGTTCTTAACCAGGAATGATTTTCTCACTCCCCTCCCCACAACAGGGACATTTGGTAACACATTGGAGCCATTTTGGGTTGTCGAATTTGCACAGGGGGTGCTACTGGCATCCACTGGGTAGAGACCAGGATCTTGCTAAACATCCTAGGATGCACAGGACAAAACAACAGAGAATTTTCCAGCCCATAATGCCAGGAGTGCCAAAATTGAGAAACCCTGTCCGAGGCGATACCAGTGATGCTCTGATGAATATGTACATGGTCTGATTTTTCAAGAGACTGGATAAGGTACATGGATTTCAGTTATTAAACTTTTGAAATTTCCAACTGGGTACCGTGAATGGATCATAATGCAAAATCAGAAGGTCCATATTTTCTTACAATTTGACTTTAAAATTTTACAGCTGCCTACTTTGAGCATCTTTCTTTATAAATATGACATGGGTCATTGTGATTAAAGTACCTACTTTTCCCTGATTTACTCAGTGTTACCTCTCATAAATGCTGAAAAATGAGATTTCTTTCAATGGTACTGATGTCAATAGAAATGCAGCATCACAAAATGAGTCACGCAACAGTAGTTCCAAGAACCTTCCTTCTTCCTTCTCAGCATTCAAACACCATTATTTTCTCCTTATCTTTAAAGGTTTGGCACAGAGGCTTACTAGCTTATTTATTTAATAAATGCTGAAATAGTGTTTCATATGTGCCAAGCACTGTTGTTGATATTTTAAAATACTAATTAATTTAATCCTTACGATAAGCCTAAGGGGTTGATACTGTTCTTATCTACTTTTTATGGAGGAGAGAACCCAGGCCCAGAGAAGCTGAATAATTTGCCCAAGGTCACACAGCTTATAAGTGGCAGAGCTGGGATTTAAACTCTACAGTCTGTGTTCCTTTCCATCTTGCCAGGCTCTTTAACAGTTCAGATTTGTATATGTGCAGAAGCATACTTGTTTAGGCAACATCTTCACTTGAGTTTTGAAAGAAGACATTTTTAGTTCCACTTGGGGGTGGTTAATTGTAAATTAACTTAACCATTTTTAAGTGAGAGTGAATGCTAATGCTCACAGCTTTATTTTGCTATTTAACTACTTGTAAATGTACACTGCACCAGAATCAGAAAGACTCCTGAGCTCTCTTTATATGACCACCTCCAACAACAAAAAAGGAAAAGAGTCATATTCAGAAGAGCATAATTTTCAGGATAGATTATCTTTGTTTTATTCCCCATTTAATAGTGGTATTGGAAAAATAGAAATTATTGAACTGCATCTCCTAAGGGGCTCCAAGAAACTTAACTCTTTGGTTGCCTGGCACTTTAAAAATTTTCTAGGGAGCCCAGTGTGGTCCTACCAAGTGGGATATGGTAGATGTGGGCACGTTGACTCCCAGCTTGATCTTGCTAAAGCCAATCCCCTTCTCCTCCCACATTTAGACCGTGGGAATGACCATATGCCAATCTCATTCTCTGTTGGATCTCCAGCATGTAGTAAAGCCAATGAAGAGAAAACCAATTTGAGTAGGTTTTTAAAGAGAAGTGCTTATTTCACATACTTTATTCTGTGCTAGGAGAAGAAAAGATCTTTCAAGTCTGCGATTAAACGTGGATACCATAGGTTGTTCAGAAAACCAAGATGAGCACTGAGAATCTCAATTTATTTCAGATGAATGAATGAATAAATGGATGGAGGGATTAAAAAAAATTCTTATCCAGGGTATGCATGGGTTTGTACTTTAAAAGAAAATATCTTACATTTTGAATACAAAATATTGGGGGAAGAGGAGGTAGTAGCAGCAGGAACCATCGATCTAACAGATGTTGGTTCCCTGTCAGCTGCCTCCTGAAACTTTTGACCCAAACTTTACATGACTTAAGTGTTTATACATAGCTCACTATGCTTTGCTCCACAAAAAACTCGAAGATGCTGAACCGCAAGAATAGATTGCATTCTACTCGAGGGGAGCCACAGATTCCTTCGTATGAGAGAAGCGTCACTGTGCTTGAACAGCTGTGGTGTGGCCATTCAGCATTGTCAAAGCCATGAAAAGTAGCTCTTGAGTCCCCCTCCCCCAACCCAGGGAAATTCTGGGAACTAAACTGGAAGCGGAAACCATTGCAGTTGTTCTTACATATTTCAGGCCCAGTGAACTCACATTTACACAGAGAAAGCAGAGTGAATCCCATTTCAGAACTGTCAAAAGACCAACATTGGATCCATTATCATCACATTTCCTTTTTTAAGTTCATTGAATTGGCTTTTGTGGAATACCTATTCCATCTAAGTGTTGGTTCAGGAAATGGTTTAAGATTGAACGAGAATTTATTGTTCAATGATAATTAAGTGGGAATAAACTCACATAGCTAAGGGTACCCAATAAAGTTCTGTAAGTGTCGCCCATTAGTCTATAGTGCTAAAATACATATATTTCACTTAGTTGAATTTTTAAAAAAAGGAAATTGGATTTAAAGTGTCCATTTTAATTCTATATTCAGTGGTTTTGATTCTAACATATTTCCACATTTAATGAGAGAATTTACTTTTTAAAATAAAGACAACCAGCGATAAATTTTGTGTGCCATTGAGAAGAATGTGTCCAAAAAAGGGAAAATGAATTTTGGCCAAGTCTCTATTATCAAATTTCCCCAGAGAACTAAAAATGTAAAGGTTGCATATGTTATAAGTGGTTCAGGCTTCAACTTTTGCTTCTAATAGAAAAAGAAGCCAGGCTTTGTTGTAATGCACTAGCTAACTGCTCGATATATAGAATTATACATTATTACTGTCATTATTACTGATACTGTCTATTGAGTGTTTGCAATGAGCCATACACTGTGTTAACTTCTGGATATACATTGCTGAATTGAGTACTCCAGCAGCTTTATGAGGTGCAGAGTTCTTAGACCCATTTTTCATGAGGGGAGACTGAGTCTTGAGGTGTTTTTTTCTAGCATTATCAATGGCTAGTAAGTAGAAAGATTGGCAATCAAATTTGAAACTTTGTGACTTCAGAGCCCATTTTCTCCCCTTTTTGACTCAAATCCATAGAAGTCTTTATTTTAACATGGGTGAAAAATGGATCTGATATAGATCATGTTTGGATAGCCCTGGATGGTCCTTGTGATCCTCTTATTAAGACTAACGTTTCTTTAGTCTTGTCAGAATATGTGGATGGATTGTGGCTGGATGGATATATAGATTGACTGATGACACAGAAGGGAAATTGGCAAAGAACATGAATATAGTTTTCAGAAAAATAAATGTAAATACCAGCAAGGATGGGAATATATATCCATATATGTACATATGTGAAAGTTTCATCTGTATATATAAATGTTTCAAGGATTATATTGGAAAATAATATGTTTAATGAGATAGGCATTCTATACTCTGTCGGAGAGAGTGTGGGATGGTTTGTTCTTTTGTGGAAAACAATTTGGAAATTTTTGTATATAAAAAAATACATGCTTTGGGTGCCTGGGTGGCTCAGTCGTTAAGTGTCTGCCTTTGGCTCAGGTCATGATCCCAGGGTCCTGGGATCGAGTCCCGCATTGGGCTCCCTGCTTAGCAGGAAGCCTGCTTCTCCCTCTCCCACTCCCCCTGGTTGTGTTCCTGCTCTTGCTGTGTCTCTCTGTCAAATAAATAGATAAGATCTTAAAAAAATAAAAAAATACATGCTTTGACCCAGTGTTTCCACCTCCAGAATTTATATGATTGCTCAAATTTACAAAGATGCATGTTGGTTGACTACAGCATAGTGTATAGTGGGAAGAAAAAGTGGAACAAATTAGATGCCTAACAATAGGGGATTGGATACCCTGAACAGAATGGACCTTATATCGTCCTGAAGTAGTGGCTGAGGTGTTGGAAGTGAACAAGTATCTGAACTTCAGAAATGTGTTAGGAAAAGTTTGTTAGGAAATTAGCACACATGTGCAAACACTTTATATACATGGTGAAATTGCAAAAGATAACTAAGGGACTGCTCAGGGTGGTCACCTCTGTGGTTACTGTGGCATGTGACTGGGAAGGGAACAGGGAAACACGGAGAAATTGCTTTTAGGATTATATAAGACAGATAAATTATAGGGGTCTGCTGTTCAGCATGGTGCCTGGAGTTAGCCACATGGCATTGTGCACTTGAAAATGTGTAAGAGGGTAGATCTCATGTTAAGTGTTCTACACACACACACACACACACACACACGCACACACTGGACACAAGGAAACTTTTGGAGATGATGGATGTGTTTATTACCTTGATCGTGGTGATGGTATCATGGGTGGATGCATATATTCAAACTCATCCAATTGTATGCAGTAAACCTTTGCAGGTTTTTGTATATTAATTATACCTCAATGAAACCATTAAAAAATTTAACCTTTATTCCTTTTTTCTTTTTAACAAACATGCACTATTTTGATAACAAAAAATATTTAGTTTATTAAAAAAAGAGCTTCCATTTTTGGAATACATACGGTCAGCCCCTCACCCCCAAGTGGATACAGATCACCTTAGATAGCAACGTTGATATTGTATGTTAGACATAGACAACCCAAATTGTTTTGAAAATGTGCTTAAGAGAGACTTATAAAAGGAGGTGAAGAAACCCCAAAATGGCCTGATTTAAAATTATGTCCTGGCTAAGGTTTGGGATTGGTATGTGTTCTGAAATGGTGTGGTTGGCTGTTGGCAATTTCTGAAAATGATAAAGCTAAGTGTTAACTGTAATGGTTTGGCCACAAAGGAAACGAAATTCCCCCGATGCTGCAGACACTTGTCATTCATCGGAGGTACTGCAAAATCATGATCCTTATCCTTCCAGCTGCGTGTGTCTGTCAGGGAATGTGGGCTGCTAAAAGTTGTATACTATTATTTTTTTTATTCATCTCTGGGTCATTTCATCTTCCTGTGCAAGCCACATGAATGGCTGTGTATGAAAATTGTATTTTGTGCCAAATTTCCCACTGTGAAAGATGTTTACTATATATTTATGAAAACACTGCAATAACAAAACCCTTTATATAGCCTTTCAATTTGCTGTAAGGGCAGATAAAATATTTTTATCTCGAACTGAACTTCATACCTTGGGAGATTCAGCAGGCCCGACTCGGAATAATAAAACACTTCAGAGAAAGGCAGGCGCTGTTCAGATTGCTTCAGAAACCTGTGTACTTCACTCAGCAGACCTCAGTTCCTTTAAACATACCAACTGAATATATAAAACCTAGAACTAATCGGTATAATTTATGCATCATTAGACAAAATAATATTTTTTAAATTTATTAGATAGTTTTGTAATGTGTCTACAGAGATTCAGGGTGATTCTTAAGGAGCAGTGTTTCCTTAATGTGGGAAAATATGGGAAGGAGGTTGGTCGTCGCCTAAATGTATTCACGGTGCTCATTCTTCACCTTCATTTAAGCTGTGGCAGTGTTTTTAATTGACACTTTTGTCAAGATAATTGTAGATTCACATGCAAGCATAAGAAATAATACAGAGATCTCTTGTACACTTTACCTAGTTTCCCCCAAGAGTAATATTTTGCAAAACCATAGTAGTCCATTACATCCAGGATATTGACATTGCTACCATCCACTGATTTTATTCAGATTCCCCCAGATTTATTTGTACTCATTTGTGTATGTGTATTTAGTTACATACAACTTTATCACATATGTAGGTTGATGAATCTACCACCACACACAAGATAGCAGCTGCTTCCATTACAAGGACACTTAACCCCCATCCCTAAACCCTGTCAACCACTAATCTGTCCTCCCTTTCTAAAATTCTATCATTTTGAAATGTTGGCAAAGTGGAATCACACAATATTTAACCTTTCGGGATTGGCTTATTTGCTCATCATAATTTCTTAGATTTCTGTCTGAGTTATTGCGTGTATCAATCATTGTTTGTTTGTTTGTTTGTTTCTTTAATCGCTCAGGACTATTCCCCAGTACATATGTACCACAACTCTTGAATCATTCACCTGTTGAAGGACATCTGGGCTGTGTTTGGCTATTACAGACAAAGTTGGTATGAACATTTCTGTGCAGGTTTTTGTGAGCATGAGTGTCACATCTCTGGGATAAATGCCCAGGAGCGGGCTTTGGTGATTTTTGATTCATGCACATTACGGAAAACATTAATATGTTGCGCCTGTGGGAAGTCAATGCCAGTTGCACACAAACCAATACCAGGAAAAATATAAAATCTTACCCACATCTTAATGTTTATTTCTACAGAAACATAGCACTAAATATAGAGAATAGCCAGCGTTTATGTGGCATCCACCATATGCCAGTCGGTGTTCTAAGCGGGTTGTGTATGTTAACTCATTTGTCCTCACAACAGCTTCATGGTGTACATGCTCTTATTATCCCCACTTACAAACGAAGAATCAGGCACAGAGTGCTTGAGTAACTTGCCAAGAGGATACAACCGGTGCTTTTCGGCAGTCTGGCTTGAGAAACCCTCATCTTAACCACTACTCATGATTTGAACCTCATTCACAGATCTGTTGGTCATGCCCCTGGGTCGGCTGAGATGGCAGCTCTCATTTGGTTAGGTAAACATCTATCAGTATGGCTCTGAAAAGAAATAATACCTGGAACTGGGTCTATAGAAGAATCAGCTAGCTGACTTCACTATCCCTTAACTCACTGCTCTGTCTTTAAGCTTACTTTATTTGACCATCTCAGACAGATGGAGGCTTCTTCTGGCTTTTAGATCTCCACGAGGTAGATTTCACAACCCTCCTTGGTTACACACTGCAGTATTTCACGGCTCTCTATAGCAGCATGTTCTGCTTTTCGGCATGGCCTAAGTCTGTCGTATGGCACACGGAGCCCCTCATCATTTGTCAACTTTCAGTGAAGATGTAGAGTTGATGGTGACCATGCCTACTCAAAAACACAACTTAAAGGTACCTATTTCTAACAGAATCTTGCATGGCTGCTTTACGTTAATCATGGAGCTATTCATTCCTCCAAAGGCATTTCATATTTCCACCAGACTTATAAAGTATTTAATATTTTCATATGCTCCAGTGTAAAGCCATCTGTTGCAGTGACAGGACAAAATGTTGACGACAAGAACAAGCGTATGTTTATGGAAAGATTCCATGAAATGTTAACAAGAAAGATATGTGCTACTCTAGGGTGTCTTGTAGAAAATGGCCAGGGGAATTTGGAAGGCATGGCCTCCAGCATTGGTATTTATAAATTGGCATTTATAAATGACACATGTTCTTTTGTTTCTGTCTCATAAATTTGGACTAGATCGGCAATGTAAGTGGCGACAGAGACCTATTTGAAAGAAAATAGTGGTATTATTTAATTTTTGGAAATTTATTTCATCTGTTGTTCTTCATGTGCTTCATTTGACTTTTTGCTATTCATTTGAACAAGTGGATTTGGGGCCTGCTGTTGCTAGGCATGCGTGTTGCTGGAATAGCTAGATTGTGTTTCTAAACAGCTAGAACCATTCCTCAGTGCCTAACTTTAATAGCCATGTTGTGGTCTTGCTAATATAGGAACAGTCAGATGGGAATCAATTTGGCTGCCCACTTGGAACATATCAGTCGAGGCACGGTTATCTAAAACTGTTGCTACACCACATTGCCCCTTGCTGATCTGAGCTCAGAAAATCAAAGCAAATGCCTCCAAGCTAAGGCCCTGATGCTCTTGGGGAAAAGCATCACAGCTAAAATGCCCTGAGTATCTGACAAGCACTTGGGGAAGACACTGTACATTAACTGGCTTATTTCAGCCTCCCAAGCACCTTATGTGGCAGGGGCGGTCCTTCTTGTCATTGTACAGATGAGGTAGCAGTTTTAGAGATGGTAAGGCAATTTACCGAAGATCACACAGCTCATACTGCGTAGACCTTGGATCTGACCACAGGGAGACTGAGTCCATAAACAGCTGCTTAACTACTGTGTTTTGTAACTGACACTAGATAGAAGCTTGTTCAATGCTGACTGATGAGGTCTTCTTGAGGTGACATTAGCTGGAATAGGTGGGTCAAAATTGAGCAGACTTCTGAAACGTGATGTGGAGCTTGGTGTCCTCCACAGACCTGCAAAGCCCTTAAGTTCTCAGTTCCTTTTTCACTCTCTGCAGAAAGGTGTCAGTGATTCTTGAAAGCCAGGGAAGGCTTGTGGAAGAAATTGGCATGAAGACAGACTAACAGCTCTTTCAAGTGCTACAGCAGGACAAGATCATGTGGGGTAACCCACAGAGGCCTCCTTTATACCAATTTTTGAACTGTGTCCTACCAAGAAGTGTGATATGAACACTAGGTCTTGACTGTACCCGTGTCAGAAGGTGACAGTTTCCGGCTAGCTACTCTGAGGTTAATAAAATTAATGAAATAGCAGAATTTAGGGAGATTTATAAGCAGAAACATATATGTTCAAGAAGAGTAAAAGGTCATCAGATGAAGTTAATAGAGGAAAAACTAATCAGAAAATCTGAGAGCGAAGAAAGACAAGGTAGCTTGTAAGGAACATTGTTTATTTCAGTCAGCCTCCTCAGAAGAATGTCAAGATTTGTTCTATAATCAGGCTGTTTTAGACCCATAGGTTTTGCCTGCAGGTGTTCATCTCAACAATCAGATTGTAATGATATGTTATAAACTTCATGAAAATGGAAAACAGGTGGACAATATGTAATTAATTCTTAGCACAATGCCTGGCCCATATTAGAGTCTCAATAAGTGTTTTTTTTTTCAATAAGTGTTTTCAGAGAGTGTATGATCATATTGGATTGTGTCAGAATATTTATTATGTAGTAAGTCCTGGTAAACCCAAGTAATAATTATATCTATAATAATTAGGTAATGTTTTCAGAATCCTGTGTGGAAAGACTGTCTTATTTCCACCTACTAGTTCTCTCTCTCCTGAAGCTTGAGATATGTGGGTAATTATTTTCTAAATTATGACTAGAACAATATGCATAGTAAATATAGTGGCATCATTTATATCTGATCTCCCAACTAAAATATTGATACAACCTTATATAGAGTATACATCAAGCAGTAATGTTCTAGTGCCTTCTCCCCCAGCACACCCTATTCATATTGGCAAAAAGCGACTTGTGGTTAATGCAACAGTGAAAATAAATTATTACCATTCTCTGTGTGACAGGTTAGTAATTAACTTATGTCACTAGTTGTCCTCACACAACTGTGTTTATTCAGCTTCATGGAGCACTTTTTAGGGAAAAAGGGAAGATTAGCAAGGCATTCTTTGTTTACTGTAGATGCTAGATGCTGGTGGAATGCATCTTTTCCTATTGACTAGGAAATAAGTTGGTTGTTAGGACATGATTTTCCATTCTTCAAAATGATATGGTGATGCAGGGAACTTGAAAGCTACCCTGGAATTAGAAAAGCATAAAGAAATTGCCCTTTATGCACTAATCGAGCCTTTGTGCCTGTTTTCTTTGGGGTGCTTTTTACTGTATAGACTCAGCAAAGAGCCATGTGTAAAAAAAGGTACAGAAAATTTTAATTAAAAGGAAAAAAAATGTGGTTTTTTTTTTCCCCATTGTAGGTTAAGTGCCTATCACACAGCCTAGGGACAATGGTATTAGATTTGTAATAAGTACAAGTAAAGCTTTTCATTTTGATTGGATTGGGTGTATTTTTCATCAGCATCTCCCGTGTGAGCCATGATTCCAAGACAGAGTCTTGTAATCTTCTGCAGTGGGAATGATTCAGCTTAAAAATCAATAGGGCATGAGGTATTTCAAGTTCTCATTATTGTAATGTGTCAACATCACTTCAGTGACCCCAGAGTCCTATGTTGGCTGGTTTTTCCCCTGATTTATTGTGCAATCTCACAGGGCAAACTATAATTTCACTTGGAATCAGAAAGTCTCCATTTATGGTTTGTGCCCCAGTCTCCAGTCATTAGGACATTCGCAGGGAATCAATACCTCCTCTTGTTGCTAACAACTGAATGAAGTTGTCACCTGCTTAGATTACAAAGGAGATGGGTAAAAAGATGCAGTAAGGGTGAGTACATTGGATAAGGTCTGTTTTGAGAAGGGCTTTCTTTGATGTTCACCTTCTGCCGCTTGGAGGGGTTTCAGCCTTTCTCAGGATGTTGATTATAGAAAACCCCACCACCTAATTAGCACAATGTTTCATTTCTTTGTGTGTGTGTGTGAATTGTTTGTAGATGATGTAATTCCCCTTGGTTAAAACAAAGTGAGAGAGCCTTTCTTGAAAGTCTGAGTTCTGGCACATTTTCTAGAACCTCTTGAGTCATGCCAATTCTTCTTAAATACCCAGTCATCATGCTGACAGTGTAAAGACAGGTCTTCCATCCCTTTCCTAATTGGCCAAATACCTAGAAACTTAATGAAACTTCCAGTAAGAAGAAGACCATCTGCTTTCAATGTGCTGTCGATCAGTGTATACACATTCGACTCTGCGGCTCTGCGGCACACATGCTCTCTCTCCCTCTCTCTCAGATTCTTCATTAGAATCTCTCTCTCTGAGATTCTTCAGTGACTGTTTATATGCTATTGTCAAGTCACCAGTAGCACCAATAATGAGTCCCAGTGTTTAGCAGTGGATAAGAATGTCTGCATAGTGTCATCAGAAGTATAATTAAGTACCTATCATGTATACTCTGTGTGCTTGTCAATACATTAGAGAGTCCTTCCCTCAAGGAGACTAATCATGGGAAAAACCCAAGGTAAGAGGCAGTGGCATTGCAGGGATTGTAAGGTGAGGGAATGTGGAAGCATAGAGAGGAAGCACTGAACACATGAATATAAGCATCTTGGAAGATTTCAAGACTGACATCAACATTTGCTAATATCTTGACCATGTGTGAAGATGTTATCATTCTCCTTCCTCTCAAAGATTATAAAATCAACTTTGATATGTGGGCAGCAATCACCATGTTTTAAAGTTGCCTTTTTTTCAGTACGATCATGCTCTTTTATCATCACACTTGGGGAATGGTTGTATTCACCCAGGGGGCTCTTATATGTCTTATTCAGTTTGGGGTTGCTGGGGCTGCTCCAACAATGTCCCTCTTTTCTTTCTACCCTTCCTCGTAGACTCCCTTCCTTAGAGAGCTGATTCAATAGGGTGGAATGCTAACAGGGCCAGTGGCAGCCCTTGATCTTACTCTCTGATCTTTAGCCTGACCCTAGACCTTCATCTTGAAAATTTACAGACCATTTTGATGTGTCTTTTTGCAAATTGCCGGTTAGAAGTTTTACAGACAAGAACCCCATTTATCAAAGTCTCTGGTCTTCTTCTAAGACATACATTCATTTCAAAAACATTTATTGGGTACCGTACTGGTGCCAAGTACCCCTTTTTCATATTCTAAGCTGCTAAAAAAGAGTGATTCTTTCTAGAGACTCTTTGTTGATACTGGAGTACTTCTTTTTCTTGATTTTCATAACCCTTTTATGACTTGCCTTCTGTTCTGGATTCACTCATTCATTGATTCACTAAATACTTGACAGCGCTCTTTGCACTGCTGAAGAGATGGTGGTGAACAAGATAGACAAGACTCCTGCTCTTGCCAAGTTTACATTCTAGCAAGGAAGGTGAGTTTTTTACTTTGTTGGTCTGCTTTGGGGCTCATAGGAATGGAACCCAGGTTTCCTAGTTCCCTGGGAGTAGGTTGAGCTATTCCTTCCCGAACAGAATATTATCTAACTGGAGTTTAAAAATGACCTCGATTGTGAATGGAACCATCTCCAGTCAGGGGCTGTCTGTAATATTATGCAGCTACTAAAAGGATGAGAGATGTCTAAATGTGATACTATGGGGGAGATGATAAATATCAACTCAGCTTAGATATTGTGGGGGTAGATGTGAGTAAGTCAAAAAAGGAAGGTAATATATGTAGTATGATCATATTTGTATATGAAGACACACATATGGATGCCTGGATATTTTCTGGAAAGACAGACAAGGAACTAATAATAATGAGTGTTTGAGAGAAGGGGGCTGAAATCAGAGTAGGAGGATCCTAATGATTCATTGTATGCCATTTTGTACTCACTGACTTTTTTTTTGCCATTTGCATGCATTACTTTTCCAACAAAATAATTATTAAAAGTATTAAGCACCTGCCCAAATCTCTATAGTAATTTATGAAGTCTTTCTTTATCTCTTTTCTATTTCTCTAGAATAAATTTGATAGAAGAGATTGCAGAAGCCCAGGGATTCATAATGCTTATGACTTTGTAATGATTAGCTTTTGCTATGTAACAAACAACTCCAACATTTTGTGGCTTAAAACAAAAATCATTTATTAGCTCATATTTCTGTGGCAGCAGTATGGACTGGGTTCAATTGGGCACTTTTTTTTTTTTTTTTTTTTTTTTTTTTGCTGGTTTCACCTGGGTTTACTCATACCACTGGGGCTGGATTGTCTAGAATGGTTTTACTCACATGGCTGGTGATTAACCTGGGATGTTTCGGTTTTTCTCTATGTGGACTCCTCAGCAGGCTAGCTCAGGCTTGGTCAGCAGACTGTCTTGGGTCTCAGAGTTCCAAATGCAGTGAAAGGGCAATACCTAACTTATGAGCATTTTCTAGCCTTTGCTTGTATTACATTGATAATGGGTAGTTGGCCAAAGCGAGTTACATAGCCAAGCCCGAAACCAAGGAATAGAGTGATAGATAGCAATGAAAGAAGCAGCAAACTCATCTTGAAAAGGTGTATGCAAACAGGGATGGAATATGTTTGTGCCCATTATTGGAAACTCACTCCAGCCCTCTTCAAGGCAAATCATACACTGAAGGGAAGGATACCGTGTGAGAAGGACCATCCTTAAGCTAGCTCTTCCTCCTAAAATTATACTTTACAGTGAAGTCCAAAACTAGTCTCTCCCTTCTTAAGAACTGCCTTACATTTGCATATACCTAAGCATCCTCTTTATCTTTCAAAGTGTAAGTGCTTTTGCTAATATATTTTTTCTTCCTTCAGTGAAATGTCAGCCCAGAAGTTAGGTAATCCTATGCCCGTAGTGACACAGAACATCCCTAAGATAAGGGCCCAGATATTTTCAAGAAGTTCTGCACACGTGCATTGTAGAGCCAACATCAACAGTGTTCTGACAAATATGTCTGATTCTGAGCATCCTCTTAACCCTTCTGTTGGGAAAATGTTTGCTTTGAATCTAGTACGCTGGTGCCTCCAGCTTCGTCACATTCCCCTGTCCTTAAACATCAACTAATTTATTTCAGAGATCATTTGGGAAGCTAATATGTTTGTTTTTCTGATTCTGCTGGCACCAGTTTATGCTTCCATTGGCTTATGGATGTACAGATTTTGGAAATGATGAGAGAGTGAGGAAGGCTGTGTGTGGTACCTTTTTTTATTTTTATGTTATGTTAATCACCATACATTACATCATTAGTTTTTGATGTAGTGTTCCATGATTCATTGTTTGCATATAACACCCAGTGCTCCCTTCAGTACGTGCCCTCTTTAATACCCATCATCAGGCTAACCCATCCCCCCACCCCCTCCCCTCTAGAACCCTCAGTTTGTTTCTCAGAGTCCATAGTCTCTCATGGTTCATCTCCCCCTCCGATTTCCCCCCCTTGTTTTTCCCTTCCTGCTATTTTCTTCTTCTTCTGCTTCTTCTGCTTCTTCTTCTTCTTCTTCTTCTTCCTCTTCTTCTTCTTTCTTCTTCTTCTTCTTCTTTTTTAACATGTAACGTATTATTTGTTTCAGAGGTACAGGTCTGTGATTCAACAGTCTTACACAATTCACAGCGTTCACCATAGCACGTAACCTCTCCAATGTCTATCACCCAGCCACCCCATCCCTCCCACCCCCACCACTCCAGCAACCCTCAGTTTGTTTCCTGAGATTAGGAATTCCTCATATGAGTGAGATCACATGATACATATCTTTCTCTGATTGACTTATTTCGCTCAGCATAATACCCTCCAGTTCCATCCACATACCTTTTTAATGAGAAACTAAATGTCATTCAGTTAAAAGTACAGAGGGCTCAGAGTAACTGGCAGGTAGAGAGAAGCTTGAGATATGCCCATTTACTTTTCAAATACACTGAGTTTTACTTGACATCTTAAACTAGGTAGATAGATGGACAACTTGTGAGCAGTCACAAGGATAAGCTCTCCCACTGCTATATTGGTTTTCTGAAAACTCCATGTATGTGGATTTAATTGCATTCTTGCAAACCTTATTCTATAAAAGCAGAATAAAGTGTGACAAACTGACACTTCTATTTAAAAAACAAAGTCCACTCAAATTGTTTTTCTCTTCACCAGACTTGGGGATTCTGCCCTAGTTATGTAGTTTCTTGCTCAGTGGATGGATTTGAAGTATTTCTTTAAGCTGTTGATTGTCAATCACTTTTATATAGTTGTCACTTTCAGGATGTCACAGTGAATAGCACAAATGTAAAGCTTGTAGACACTCGTTCTCACTTTGACATTCATAACTCAATTGAGCTTTGTTTATAAAAAAGAATCTAAGAATATACAAATTAACGATTAGTAAAAATAGCTTTCTGGAAGGATCTTTTATTTAACAAACAGGAAAATAATATTTGGAAACAAAGTGCCCCCATTACATCCAGGAGAAGTGTGAATTTTAAAAATCTACATTGGAGTAGAAAAGTATATTAGGTATTCCTTAGTGCAATTTCTAGACATGTGCTTGCTCTACACCTGCTCAGTGCCTACCACAGCTAGGCAGAGATCATGGTGTACTGGCGTAAGTTTGGAAAGGGGTAAGAGGAAGAGAGATGATGCAAAATAAATAAGGCATTGATTCAATCCTCAAGAATGCTATCCATTTAAATTGACAGAACAGACTTTCATAAAACACTCACAGGAAAAAATGAACTACTCTTTGCTATAGACTAAAAACTCACCAATAGTTTAATAAAGGGAAAATCATATACACAAGAGTAATACATGAGCATTTCCTGGAAACAATGGTACTGGTAACTTACTCATTGATTTCACATATATCAAGGTCCCACTAAGTGTTGGTGCCAGTGTTAAACAATGGACAAAAAGTGACAGGGAACCTGTTACCCAGCAGCACACAGTTGAGTGGGGTTGGGAAAGGACAGTAGATGGGGAAAAATAAAATAATCACAACAGAAAACTTATAATTATCATCTGAGAGAAGTTGCTTCGTAACAATGTGAATATACTTAGGTACTGAAGTGTATATCCCAAAATGGTTAAGATGCTACTTGTATATGTTTGTTTACCACAATAAAAAAATTCAAAAAAGAAACCCACAAATTAATTCAGTTAATCCCCTACTTAAAATTCTCCAGTGGTGCCCCTTGATGCTTTGAAGAAGAAAAAAAATGACTGTGGCCCATAAGGTTCCATAACATCTGGTCTCTGCCTACCTCAAAGACCTCATTTCCTCATACTTTGTGTCTTTCATACTCTTCTCTCTCTCTTATTTACCTTAAAACAGGCCAAGGTCATTGTCAACCTTTGTATCTGCAGTTCCTGCAAACCAAAACACTCTTCCCCATGATTCAAAAGAGGAATTCTTTGCCATACTTTAGGCACATCAAGAAGACATTTGTAGTAACAATAAGAAAAATAAGATGTTTCCTACTGTTGTTATCATTAATGTTATTAATTTTATATGCCTCAGGTCTCAGACCTGGTTTTTTATTATTGAATTTATGTAGAGTTTCCATTTTACAAGATTTTATTTTTATGGTATTCAAGATCACTTTTCAAAATGGCCCCATCCTTTTGGATGAAGTTTAAAAATCTACCGCTGACCTTCAGAAATGGCTGATTTTATTTCAAAGAAGTAACAAAGAATTTGCTTTCTTTTGTTATAAGTTGTCCAAGTGCTTTACCAGACAGCTTCTTCCAATAAAATCACATGATCTGGTAAAGTCTTTCTTCAGGGTTGGCCAATAGATTTAAAATTCAGGAGAAACCAGATTGGAGGAAATGCAAAATAAACTATAACTCTGAAAATGAGGGAGAAATATCATGAATACTGGGATACTTACTCAAAGAGAGATGTGAAGATAGGCAGCCCCTGACAATTGGCCACACATGATTCCGGGCATGCATGTTCTCATGCTTGAGATAGCTGCATGGTTGTGGCTGTCCTGTGAAATGTCATAGTTACTGGAAGCTTCTTTCCCTAACTTCCTATTTCCTGAGCTCTTTGGCAAGAGTCAGTAGAGAAAGAGAAGAGTGGAAATATATGTATTCTCTCTTTCTCATTGTAACAATTTATTTTTATTAGCCCCTTTGTCTCATGTGGCTGGCATTGAACAACCATAACAGAACCATTATTGGATTCTGAGAGCGTATCTGAAAGCTGGCTTTTCAGTAACCTCAAGTTGAAGTGTTTTTGAGATTTGAACTGCTTTTGCTCATGGCAGGTCACATGCAATGCCATAGAAGTCAACTCCCAAGGTCTGCTCTTGTTCTTGACAGCACACAGAGTCCCTGACCTGGCTAAGCCCCCTTACTAAGAAACATGTGCTTTTTGTCACAGAGGGGACCAGGTGAGGGACAGCATGCACAAATGACAACACATTATTATCATTCATTTGTTCATGACTCCCTAAGAAATCGTAGTCTATTGGATTCTATGTGATGGAGAAGTCAGTAGGATGAAAGCTTGTGTATTCCTCTGGGGACTCAGTCCAAATGAATTTTAATGATCCAATCCCTCCCACAAACACAGTTGGATGCTCTGGGGGCAATAAAGTTTAAAGGTTGGAGAAACTCCAAATCTGGGCACAGAGAAATCTCTGCTTCATTGTCCCAGTCTATTATAAAAAGAAAAACAATTCATTGCCAGTACCTAGATGGGCTGCTGAAGGTTTCTGTCATTTGTTAAGTAGTGTTGCACCCTTGAAAAGCTTTGTGTGTGCAAAAAAAAGAAAAAGAAAGAAAGAAAGAAAAAAAATTCAAGGCATGCTCTCTTTAATGCTCACTGGTGGCTGATAACAATTTCAGGTATAAAAGGCGGGGAGTGGATCTGAGCCTTGGCGTATGCTTCTTTTCTCTCTCACTATAATGTCAAGTGCTGTAACAAGCTGCAAAATGATGAAGATTGAAGGATGTATTTTTAAAGCATCGTCTAGGTTAAAGGCAGCTGGGATCATTGAGGTATAGTGATCAAAATGACTTCTGGACCCAAGAGCAGACGATGGAGAAGTCTCAGCACTCCTGCTGGTGTTACAATGGACTGGTGAAAAAACCATTTCCATTGGTGGAGAGATGAGGGAAAGAGAGAAAAGTATGATGTTGGGAGCTGTTGGTACCAGGACACAGAGGGGTTCACAAGAAGCAGAGAAGGATGGGCCAGTATACCTGACTCTGCTTTGGCTTGCTACCCGCAAGTTTCTTAAAGTTTACCTTGCAGTTTTCTAAGTGTCTGTCACATGGCTGAAATTCATCCATCTGGGTAGATGGAGCCCATCATATGTAAAACAAACCTGGAAGTTTTCCTGCTGTCTTTATACGTGGTGAACTGACATGGGAGAATTTTTTTTTTAATTTTTAAAATTTTTATTTATCTGACAGAGACACAGCGAGAGAGGGAACACAAGCAGGGGGGAGTGGGAGAGGGAGAAGCAGGCTTCCTGCTGAGCAGGGAGCCCAATGCGGGACTCGATCCCAGGACCCTGGGATCATG
>NW_027397075.1:10651757-10653285 GCF_003265705.2 Callorhinus ursinus | reverse complement strand
GATGGGTCTTGTTTTTTAATCCAATCTGATAGCCTGTGTCTTTTGATTGGGGCATTGAGCCCATTTACATTCAGGGTAACTATTGAAAGGTATGAATTTAGTGCCATTGTATTACCTGTAAGGTGACTGTTAACTGTCTGTTGTCTGTGTTCGTTTCTGCTCTTTGCTGCTTTTAGGTTCTCTCTTTGCTTAGAGGACCCCTCTCAATATTTCTTGGAGGGCTGGTTTCGTGTTTGCAAATTCCTTTAGTTTTTGTTTGTTCTGGAAGCTTTTTATCTCTCCTTCTATTTTCAATGATAGCCTAGCTGGATATAGTATTCTTGGCTGCATATTTTTCTCATTTAGTGCTCTGAAGATATCTTGCCAGTCCTTTCTGGCCTGCCAGGTCTCTGTGGATAGGTCTGTTGCCAATCTAATATTTCTACCATTGTAGGTTACAGATCTCTTCTCCCGAGCTGCTTTCAGGATTTTCTCTTTGTCTCTGAGACTCGTAAGTTTTACTATTAGATGTCGGGGTGTTGACCTATTTTTATTGATTTTGAGAGGGGTTCTCTGTGCCTCCTGGATTTTAATGCCTGTTTCCTTCCTCACATTAGGGAAGTTCTCTGCTATAATTTGCTCCAATATACCTTCTGCCCCTCTCTCTCTCTCTTCTTCTTCTGGGATCCCAATTATTCTAATGTTGTTTCATCTTATCGTATCACTTATCTCTCGAATTCTGCCCTCGTGAGCCTGTAATTGTTTCTCTGTCTTTTTCTCAGCCTCTTTATTTTCCATCATTTGGTCTTCTATATCGCTGATTCTCTCTTCTGCCTCATTTATCCTAGCAGTTAGTGCCCCCATTTTGGATTTCACCTCATCAATAGCCTTTTTGATTTCGATTTGGTTAGATTTTAGTTCTTTTATTTCTCCAGAAAGGGTTTCTCTAATAACTTCCACGTTTTTTTCAAGCCCAGCTAGTATGTTTAAAGTCATGATTCTGAACTCTAGGTCCGACATCGTACTAATGTCCGTATTGAGTAGGTCCCTGGCTGACGGTACTACCTCTTGTTCTTTTTGCTGAGGTGATTTCTTTCGTCTTGTCATTTTGTCCAGAGGAGAATAGATGAATGAGAGAACAAAATGCTAACAGGTTTACAACGTCCCCAGCAAATATACTGTATACAAATCAGAAAAGACCTGAAACCAGGGGAAAAGAAAGGGAAAGAAAGAAAAAAGAAAGAGAAAAAAAAAAAGGATAAAAACAAAAACAGAACAATACAAAAAAAGCAGAATGTGATCAGATATGATTAGGCTAGTGCATAGATCAGTGCCACACACTAGATTTTGGGCGTATTTTGGTCTGTTAGAAAAAAGTGCCTCCTAAAATTTTAAAGGAAGAAAGACATATATGTACAAAATAAGGGTTGATACAATGAAGGGATGGAAGATGACTGTAAAGATGAAAATTATAAAAGATTTTATAAAAGGACTTGGTAAGGTAAGTTGTTTGAAAAAAGAAAGAAGATTTAAGAGAAAAAAAAAAAAA
>NW_027397075.1:10570030-10651657 GCF_003265705.2 Callorhinus ursinus | reverse complement strand
TGGTAAAAAAAAAAAAAAAAAAAAGCCATGAATCTATGTGCAGTATTCCCCTAGCGCTGGAGTTCTCCCATTCTCCTTGATCGATCAACTTGGTCTTGGCTTGCTGGCTGTTTGTGCTGATCTTCTGGGGGAGGGGCCTGTTGCTGTGGTTTCCAAATGTCTTTGCCGGAGGCGGAATTGCCCCGCCCTTGTCGGTCCGGGCTAAGGAAGCTGCTCCGGTTTGTTCTCAGGAGCTTTTGTTCCCTGCAAGCTCTGGGTACAGCTTTGGAGGACCAGGGCAGAAATGGTGGCCTCCCAATCTCCACCCGTAGGAGCTGAGAACTCGGGGCCCCGCTCCTCAGTGTGTCCCCAGAGAAAAGCAGTCACTCCCGTGTCCCCGGTCTCCGGCCGCACTCCGTGCTCACCCGGCCTGTGATCGAGCATTGCTATCTCTGGCACCCGACCCCGCACGGAGTCTCCAAACCCAGCAGATCCCTGTGGTGCGTTCCCGCACCGCTCCTCCCCAGGAAGGAAGGGGAGTCTTCCCGGATCTGCTGCTTGTTGGGTCCCTGCTGGGGGAGCCGTGCCCCGACTGGGCCGCAGATCACAGTTTATGGCAACCCCGAGCTGAGAGCCCGCGACTCTGCTCCGTCTCTGCAGCCGGCTTCCCCGCTCTGATACCTGGGAGCTCTGGCGCACTCAGGCACCCCCAGTCTCTCCGTGACCCCAAGGGTCCTGAGACCACACTGTCCCGGGAGGATTCCACCCCCCGCTTAGCCACTGCAGCGATGTCCCTCAGCGGAGCCGACTTCTAAAAGTTCCGATTTTGTGCTCCGCGGCTCTAGCACTTGCCAGAAGCGGCCGGCGGAGGCCCCCTCCCCCGCCGTCTATCCTCCCGAATATCGCCTCGGATTCACTTCTCCACACGCCCTACCTTCCAGTAAGTGGTCACTTCTCTGTTCAGAGAGTTGTTGCTACTCTCCTGTTCGATCTCCTGTTGAGTTCGTAGGTGTTCAGAATGGTTTGATCCCTATTCAGCTGAATTCCTGAGACCAGACGAAATCTAGGTCTCCTACTCCTCCGCCATCTTGCTCCGCCCCCAGATTTTTTTTTTTTTTTTATAAGCACTTGTCCAGAGAAGATGATTCAAATTCTACCACTGGCTCTTCTCTTTATAGCAGTGTTTGGACTTGAAGTCAGAGCTTCCTCCTATGAAAATGTCTTGATTCTACAGGAAACCAGGGAGTCTGCTGGGCTCTTTATTATAGAATAGTCTATTTCATGAAGTCAGTGGGATTATGCCACTATTTCACGGTGACCAAGTCTTCTCCAAAGACTTCCCATGACTAGGGTAAAAGAACAGGGGTGATCACCTATGCATTTCTTCAAGAAACACATGCATTATCATAAAAAAAGAAAAGGAAGGAAGGAAAGGAGGGAGGGAGGAAGGAAGGAAAAAAGAAACTTCACTTACAGGTTCTCAAAGTTTAAAACTTGGATAGGGTTAGGATTACATAATTGCATTCAGGCCCTGGACATATTTTTCTCTTTCTTCTTTCTTTCTTTCTTTTTTTAAAAGGTTTTATTTTTAAGTAATCTCTACACCCAACATGGGGCTCAAACTTACAACCCAGAGTTCAAGAGTCACATGCTCTACTGACTGAGCCATCCAGGCACCCCTGGACATGGTTTTCTTTAGAGGTCAGGCATTGAGTTGAAAGCTAAGCATGCATGGGGAGGTTTCAGGGTCTAGCCAAAGCCTAATGGTAGGAGTCCTTCAGACCAAGCTGGATATTTTGTATTTGAGATGAGGGGCTCCATTTTAGCTTTCTGCCCCTAATGAATGCCCATGACTGATCCTGGGAGATGGATGCAACCCATTTCCAGAGCTATTCTGAGAAGATGGAGATATTTGTGAGATCTCTTCTCCATTGTCCACTGCCCATGGGCTACAAGGACTCTCACTGCCCTGTGTTTTCTTCATCTTGACCTTCATAGGGGAAAGTCTGGCTGCAGAGAATGTTAACTCTGAGCTGGCCATACATGTTGTCTGTGCTTCTGTCTTCTGCCATTCAGGTGTAGGCTTCTGGATTTGATTTTGATATGGAGGCGGGGAGCAGAGGGGTGTTGCAATGAGTCCCTTTTTCTCATCTATATTCGCTTCTCACTCTGATAATCCGCATGTCAGTATAGCACAATGCTAAAGAATTTGACCAGCCGGTTCTAGCTTGGCTGCAGGTCCTCGATCCGTAGTCCATTCTTAGTTGTGAAACCTTGGGTCATACACAGCCAACTTCTCTGAGCCTCAGGTACCTCACCTGTAAACTAACAAGGGCAACAGGTCTTATCTTGCGTGGGGGAGGGTTTAGGTAAGATTTAGTGAGTTACTGAATTAGGGCACTTAAACACAGTGGTTGCCATGTAGCACATGCCCAGCAGTTGGCAGCCATTGTTAGGGTTGGGTTGTTGGCACTGGTTTCCCACAGCTTCACCTCCGGTGGGTGCCGGCTTTATGCCTATATAGCATTCCTAATGGCCTCATGTCCACATACCACACTTTTCAGGGAAAGAGAGAACATGCTTGTCTCATCACTCTGGTTTCATGAACATGACTACCATTTTTATTTCCGTGGACAAAGAGGAACCAGTCACTGAGAACAAAAGGATGACATGGTCTCATTGGTTATCTAGGTTACATGATCTAAACCTAGCACTTGAGGGGGAGTTAGGCTCAAAGAGATCCCAGAATGGAAAACAGGCTGTTGGGAAATATGGAAATGGGGAAAATTGAAGTAGAGGAAACCCAGTACACATACCTGGCGTGCTTTGCAAAATTTCAACATGTTCACCTTGGACAGATAGTTCTGATTGCTGAGCAGGAGACGTTTTTTTCTTATGGGGAATTAACCCTTCAAGGCAGAGGTCATACTGCTCTGTAAGACCACAGTCATTGATCTTCTAGAATGAGCCTCACAAAAATTAGGTGAACCCAGAAATAATCAGCCCGTGGTGTCACGTTCCATCTAGTGCTCTTTCTGATTCTGAGATACTCACTTAGCCAAAGCCATACACTTCATCCTTTGGGGATGCTATTTGCTTAAGATGTTTAGAACAATGCTCCTAAACTCTCCTAAAGAGAGTTGGCACTCTCTTCCTGCCTCATCTTAGCATATTCATCTGAGTTTGACCTCCTGAGAGCCCCTGGAGTTCAGCGTGGTTGTTAGTAGCTTCTGTCCTTCAGAGGGTGCAAGGATCATTGGTTGTCTTCCCTTTCCTGGCTTGTATTCATCCCACACTTCTTCAAGCAGCAGGTTTCATTCCCTAAAGAGATCATATTTAGCTCTACTCAATACTTTTCCGTTTAAAAGTATCCATCTAGTTTGTAATATTTTATTTTTGTCCCAGTGATATTCACAAATGTGCTTCAGCAGTGGGAAGTGTAGGCACACATGCATGGGGCCATTTTCTGCATACTCTTCCCTGTGCCCCACCATCCTTTGTCCGTGTCTCTTCCATCTCCAATTTGACAGCACCAACAGTCTCTCCTTGAAGTTTTGCTCAAGGCTCTCCCCTCCTCTGTAGTCTGTAGACTCTGCAGTTGCTAACAACAACAATAAATATGACTATGATTATACCAGGGAGGAAGAGGAAAAGGAGAACAAGAAAGGGTAATGGGGAGGAGGAGGAGAACAACAAAGTAGTCGTCGTCGTCATCATCGTCGTCATCGTCGTCGTCGTTGCCTTCGCCATAACAGGAGAACAAGTTTGGCACAGGCATCAATAATTTATGAAGGAAAGAAAGAAGGAAGGGGAGGAAGATAGAGAAAGAAAGGTGGGGGAGGGTGGGAAGGAAGAAGGGAAAGAGGAAATGAAGAAAGAAGTGAATACGTGTTAAGGGTTTGCCATGTGATTGCCACCATGGCCCGAACTCTGCATTGTTTTTCTCTATCACCCCCACGAGGACTAGACAAGATCAATCATTTCATTATCCTCATTTCACAGACAAGGATGCAGAAGCCGAGGGCTTAATTTTCTTTATTCTTTCTCCCCTGGCCAATCCTTTTGCCCTCAGTTGCCGGGCACAGTGTCGATGCCACTCTTCTTCTTTGAACAATCTTCAGAAGTTCCCGATGAGCACAGATCAAAACCAGAAATGTGTGGCTGAGATTTAGAGTCCTCCCCTTGTGGTCCTGGGCCGTCTTTCCTTGGAGTCTGAGGTTAGACTGATAGGTCATCCACCTCCTTTTACTTGTAGCCGTGTGGCCATCCACACTATTCCAAAGTCACCCCTTGAGACTAGCAGCTCGTGAACCTCAGCTTAGATAGGGTAATTTTCTCCCAACAGAACCAGTTTACTTACCAGACTCTGTCCATTTTCCCCAGGCCCACAGAATTTTCCCCAGGCCCACAGAACTAAGTCCAAATTATCTCTTCAACTGTTTACCTTCTTTAATGCCATTTTTGAAAACCCTCCCCTGTTTCCGCTTCATACTATTCTGTGCCTCCAGTATACCGAACTAGCCTTAGTCTTAAACATACTTGCATCTACTGGTGTTTTTTTTTTTGGCCTGGAATACCTCCTCCGCCCACCTGAGGTCCCCCACCCATCCTAATCTCTACCTGGGCAAATTCTGCCCTATCATTTAATACCTAGTTCACATGCCATCTTTGCAAAATATTCCTTGGTTCCCCTAAATAAAAATGAGTCCATGGATGGAATCAGTATTGTTTCCATATATCTCTGTGGAAGCACTTGAATTTTGTATGTAAACCTCCAGGCCTCAAATTTTAGCTCTGCCTGGTACTAAGTGTGTGATATTTATTAGGCTACGGTAACCTGTGTAAACCTCAGTGTCCTCACCTGTAAAATAGACATAATGTTCAGACCCACCTCTTCTAGCTGTGAGGATAATAAAACTGTGATTATAAAACACTTAACAGTGTTCAGTGAAAGATACTTGCTGCTGTGTTGTTATTATGATTATTTTATGTGTGTGTGTGTGTGTGTGTGTATTTTTTTTTAAAGTGTCTATAGTTTCAAAGCAAGAGCTCCTCAAGTATGAGGCTTATTCATTTTCATAACCCTGGCACTTTGCTCAGTGACTAGTTCATAAATAAAACCCAACACTTTCATGGAATTTAAAAAGACACTTTTTCACTGAAAAAGGCACTGGAAGACAATCTGTTTATTGTAAGAATTTTGATAACTCACCACCAATCATTTGGAAGGAAAATGAAAAATCTTCTCTATTCTCATCCCCCGAAATAGATAACTTATGTGAAAAGTGCATATGTGAAACCGTAATCCCCTCTATGTCTAGTAGAGAGCTTTGTGGCAGCAGTAAACTGCCTAGCCACGGAAGATAGGCAAACAATGGATTATTATGGGAATGCTATGTTTGGTAAAGAGCCCTACTTTTTGCACATTGAGATCTTCTAGGAAAGACTACCTTCTTTCCCCCACAAAATGTACTCTGGGGTCAGAGAAAGGCTGGATGTGAAGGTGTGAACATAATCTACTGTTACAGATTCCAACATTATAAATTTTCCTTTTAGCCTCTTTATCTAAATAGAGAAATAGAAACATGGCAGGAGTGTTTCCAGACCTGTGTAATAGGATAACTGGCTCGTTGTGGACCAGTTGTTACCAAGAAACTTCCCAGCACAAGCTGGTTCCTATTTTAAGTCCTTGACTAGTTTCTGACAAGCCACTTTATGGAAGGGCATGATGATATATGGCCTTCCCCAGCTCCACAATGTGAATTTTGACATTGCCTACAATTCTGCATATTCAGTTTGCTTCTATCCAGAAATAACTGTTCTCCCTTCACCTTTAGTATTCAAGGTTGTGTCTTGATCCCGATACATCTGTGTTTAGGGCAAAACTGGAGGGTCGTCAGTTAATCTTATGCAAGACAGTTAATTACTCCCCAAAGCCTCTTTTTCTCCTCCCCAGCTGGACAGGGAAGTGGAGAGTTCCCTTTCAGATAGCAGCATCTCCCATCTTCTGATTGGCTTCTTTCTGGCAGCATTTACTCTTCCCCCTCTATTCCTAAAGTAGGAGGGGACTTGGAGATTTATATACAAGGAGAATTTAGAAATGCTTTGTGTTTCAAAGAGTGCTTTGCCTGGGCATTTAATACCTCTGACCCTTAAAATCCCCCAGACGGGGCTGTGCTGCTAAAATAAAATGGCCACTGTCTTAGTCCCCGGTTTTGATTTCAAAGCCTGTCTTTGCCCATAATGGACTTGATTTTAAAATTATTCTCTCCATCTTTGCCACAGTCCTTTGTGCCCAGGATTTTTTTTTTCAAGTAGTAGACTTTTGGCTTTTCTTTGTTGGTTACTGCTTTGTTTTCCAGTTTAAAAAAGTACATGACCGTGGATTGCACGAGAACTGTATCTCCTATAGGGTCTTGGATCCTAATATTGATGATAATGGTAATGCTTCTGCTGCTGGCCATTTTGCATCTAGGACAAATGATACCCATTGGGTTGCACTGATGTTCTTGATGCCTCACTAACTTTGGTAAGCTCATATTTGTGTTTGTTGAACCAATTCCAGTTGCAGATTTTCTTATAGTCTCTTTTCTTCTGAATGTTGCTAGTTCCTGAAATGATGAAAATATGGATTTGTCTGTTAGGATCTGAGTAAATGAGATTGATAGCCTGCCATATGGTTGGTACTTGATAAGTGTCTTGATTAAATTGAAGATTGTCTGGTCCAAACACCATGCACAATTTAAAAAGGAAATGATAGTTAAGTAAGGTCTTTATCTGACTTAAGGAAGACAGAAAAGAAAAAGAAAAATCATTGCAGGATAATGTATCTGGGGAAGGGGAAAGCTGACAGATTCACTGTTCAGTCTCAAGCCTTACAGAAGGTGGCAACTTAGGAGACACTAGAAAAGAAAAAGAGAACTAGTAATGGGCCAGGTGATTATCTTGTTATTGAAATTGATTTGTTTCCATTTTATAGATGAAGACACTGAGGTGGTTTTATGCCATTTTCCCAGGGTTGCCGAGACCTGATCCAAATTCAAAAACATGCTTTATCCACTGCTTTGCTGCTTCTCAGAAATGTTAAAACATCCTGGGCCATTCATCAGAGAGATGAGAGTTCAGGCTACTCCCATTGCTTCCAGCTCCTGAGTCTCCTTGAGGTTGCCCTGGTTTTGCCTCAGAGGTTGCCCAGAGCCCTTGCTCTTTGGAGTCTATATATCCTATGTATCCTATTTGTAGGTGTGTATGTATACATTTGTGCACGTGCGTGTGCATAATTCATATTTATATAGTTTGTGGAAATAGCAAAAGTTGTGCCCCGTTCTGCCCTGAAGCCAGCAGAAGGAGGAGTGACATTTGGCTCAAGCTCAGCCACACACATTTTTTGTCCCTGCATTACCACCTGGATGAGCAGGAAAATGAAGGGGAAACTGTTTTTTCACTGGGTTCCTCAGGACCGTGATAAGAGGGACACTTTATTCTATCTACTTTCTCCTTTCTTGATGAGAAGCTGCCGCACACCTTATGTAGGTATAAAGTGGAAAACTTGATTTGCTGAATCAGCCAAACATTGCTGCAGTCAAGATGGGAAGGAGCTGTCTGTGTAATTTATCTCTAAAATGGGATTGATCATACTTGCCTGCCTGTTACACTAGACTGAATGAGGATGGACAGACAGTGTATGTGGGAGTTCTTTGTGTACTAGAAAGGGCCAGATAAGGCTAGACTGGTGGTACTATTGCATCGCACTGTCATTATTGTTGTAACCAACTTCTTTTGAGAGAGAAAATTCTGTACATTGGGGTGCAGGCCAGCCATCCACACAATGCCCCCACCTCTTAAAAATCCAGAAAATGCTCCTTTTTGGTGAAGATTCTGCGAGACTACCGATTGCACACCACCCATTCTCTGCCTGGCTCTGTATTAGCAACTCTATATACATTTCTCATTTAATCTCTACAGGGGTTTGTTATTACCATTTTGAAAAGTCTGAGGCATAGAAGGATTAAAGGATTTGCCCAAACTCAGGAAACTAACGTGTGCTTGAGCTGTGGATTTGAACCTATCCTTTTAAGCACCCTGCTCTGAGGATTGAGGATATGCCTTGGATTAGTAGGAATGATAGTAAGCTACTAGTCTTGCTTCCTTGGTGTGAGAGAAACACAGATAAATATTGAGAACCCATCTGTGTGTTTGTGTACTTTACTTACTATTCTGTTACGCACCATACCCCTTTTCTTATTCTGTGACCGGAGGCCAGAATTTATTTCATCTGCAGGGTACTTAGGGCTTCTTTATGTCTGCCCATTGCAACTTGGAGTATGTAAGCAATTTTCTTCTCTAAATTAGAAGCTTCCCAACTTGTGGTGGAGCATGCTCTTTAAAGTGAAGATGTGTGAAGATTTTTAAGTGATGTTGATCCAAGCATTTTGATATTATTGTATTGTAGGCTGTTATCCTTCATCAGTGATTTACTGATTACCTACCCTTTAACAGACACTCCCCCAGGTGCTGGGGAGATAGAGATGAGTAAGGACAACCATCTCGTGGTGCTTACATTCCAGTTGATAGAAATAGGTAGTGGACAATGAAACAAGTAAATAAGATGATTTTAAATACTACTGAAGGAAAGTGACCCCTAGGGAGGAGTCTTTGGCCGAAGTTGAACAGGAGGGCTTCTTTGACATTGAAAGTATAAGGAGTCTGCACTTGAAAGAACCTGGAGAGTGATCCCCCAAAGTTAGGACAAAGCAGAGTCCCTGAGTCCAGAATGAGCTTAGGTGGTTTCAAGAAATATAGAAGGGAAGACTGTGTGTCTAAGATGGAGTAGAAGGTGATGAGTAGGAAGGGGCTAAACCCTATAAAGCCTGCAGTTCAAGGTAGGGGCTTAGACTACATCCTAAATGAAGAGGGAAGGCATAAAAGGGTGTTAGAGGATGACATAATCTAATACCCTTTGTCAAAATATCCCTTCTCATGGTTCACCCTTTCTTAGATGTTTTAGAGGAAGTCCGATTATTTAACCTTAGTTAAATATTAACCTGGTTATTAATATTAACCTACTTATTTAATCCCCATGCAAGCTATGGTTCCTGAATAGGTGATATTTACTCTATAAGCTACCCCCACATCTTCCCATCAACTAAATTAATAGAAACAGCTTCATCTAGAATCACTCTCCTTATGCGAAGCTGAGACGTATTTTGCAGTCTTTTAACTGTCTTACTTCATTGACTGGAGTTGATGTCTTCATAAATATATTTTTTAAATCCTCCAAATATTATGGAATTGTGCATCTCTTGATGAATGGTCAGATTGGGTCAAAATTAATCCAAGATGGGAAGGTGGCAAACCATCACTATTTGAACAAATACCACCTCTGGAATTACGGCAGTCTCTCCCATCACTTCTGGATTAATAACGCTTTGCTTTATGATCTCTTCACTGGGGGCAGGACAGAGGTTTATCTGCTTGGGGGATATATAAAACGTTCATCCTCATTTCTCAGACACACGTGCTGTAGGTCCCCAGAGCACCATTAAAATGTGCTGCATGATCTTTGGAAATTGACTGAAAGAACACAGATGCCAGTTTTTCTGGATGCAAGGGCATTTTTACACTGCTGAATCTCCTAACACTTTCATTAGAAAACAAATATTTGGCTTTGTAGAAGCTAGTCAATAACCTTGGTGAAAATGTGAGAGCTGAACTTTTCATTCCTGGCCTTTGATATCCAAGAACCCTTCAAAAGTACCATTCCCCTTCCAGTAACTCTGATTTAAGACCCAAACACGGAATGAAAATGGGGTAGTGGTAAAGATTTCATTTCTCAGTTCTAACCCTAAGCCCTCCATTTTCAGACAACATGAGGATTCCTCACTATTTAGTTTTAAGGATCATAGTATTTTAGGAAATAAAGATAATTGATTTTTTAAGGTGGCTTAGGTAAGTTCAAGGTGCAGAAATTGGGATGCATTTTGGTGGGGAAGGTGGTGGGGGAGAGGTATCCAAACAAGGATATAATCAGCCATTGAGTTCCCAGGTTAGTCCACAAGTCCCTCTTTGAAACACAGAGCGGCCTAAACATGCATAATTGCTGGTGTTTTAGGTAAAGAAGATTAGGAAGGAAAGGAGGGAGAGAAGGGGGGGATATCATTGGTGGATAAATTGATAAAGTTTCTAGTCATTTAGATAGCAGAGGTTTCAGATGGTTTGATATGGGGTTGGGGGACACTAGAAACAGTGAATTAGATTGTATGCATGAGTACTTACATGGTATTAATGGCTATTAAGAATGGGGACATAGATGGTTCACTGAAGCAAAGAACATTGAAGTTAGCTTCAGTCTTTTGTTAGGTGAGCCCTGTAGTTGATCATGGACACTAGCCGAATGACCTCAGTAAATTACATTTTCTTGACCTCAGCTTTTCAGTCTGTATGCTAAGTGCACACTTATTAGGTCAGAGATTTTTACATTCCCAAGATTTGTTTAAGACTTTAAAGGCCCCATAAATTTCTCTATATTAATTTCATGGATTGTTCAAACCCATTAAATAACTTCAAAATTATACATTCGTTAAAAGAGCCATATGACCCTCCTTGGTTGGCTTTATAATAAGCAGCTTTTGAATACTAATAATACACCACTTATTTTGTCACATTTTGAAACTGCATATAGGATTTCCCTTGGGGGGGAAAAGTGCCCCTGATAGAAAAATTTTTAAAAAGCCACTTTCAAAGTATGTCTACAATTTTACCTTTTCACACATCAAGTTCCTAGTGAAGATTTGGATTGAGGATAAGGATACAACAAGGTTGCAGGCACAGTTCTTGGAATTGCTTTTATGCTAACGGATTATGAGGGATTATATTTGTTCCCTAGGGCTGCCATAACAAAGTAGTACAAATGTCCCCCATAGTTTCAGAGGGTGGAATTCTGAAACCACAGTTTTGGCAGGGTCAGCTCCCTCTGAAGACTCCAGCGGAGGATCCTTCCTGCCTCCTCCAGCTTCTTGTGTCCTTTGGCTTGTAGCTCTGTCACTCTAGACTTTCACACCGATCAATGAATCAATTCCCATGTTGAAAAAAATAGAAAAATAAAAGAAAGTAAAGAGGGAGGAGGCTTTGCCCCAGTGTTTCGGCCACCGATGAGTAATTGGCTATTGGGTTTTCTGTGGTATCATTATGATTGGGACAAGTGGAGTCATTTCTGTTCTGCTGCTCAGGAGGGCCATTAATACCAAGTATATCCACTGATGTTGTGAAAGTCTCTGTTGTAATTTATCTGGGTTGAGTCACTGCCCAAGAGATTCTACTAGTACACGTACCAGTCATGCTCATTGCTTTAGAGTGTTGTTGCTGGTGCTGCAGTAACACGTTCTAGGCATGGGCTACACGGTTTATACATAATGCCTCATTTAACACTTAAATCAAATACCCTAGCAGGTAGGTGTTACTCTGCTTGTCCTCATTGAACATAAAAGATATAATCTCTTAAATAAATTGCCCAAGGTCACATGCCTGTCATTGACAGAAAAGAAATTCAAATCCAGAACACCAACTTAAATCTGTGCTTTTAAACATTGTTTGACACTGGCTCCTAAAGGAGTTTGGCTAAATTTTCCATTAGTCTTTTGTACTTTTGTCTTTTCTTTTAAAATTAATGTATTTATTTTTGAATATGTTAAAGTATTTTTAAAAATCAGAAATTATAAGCAGTATAGAGGAGAAAGCAAGTCTCGTTTTCACCCATGATCTCTGTCCTCTCATTTTCCATCCTCAGCGGCAACTACTTTTTACCAATTTCTTTTGTAGTTTCCAGAGATAGTATGGGTATAAACTAAGATACATGTGAGTATATCCATTTCTCTTTTCCCCACAAAGTGATAAAAATGCTACACAAGCTATGTAGTACTTTCCCCCTAATTAATGTATTTTGGGTTATCTTTCATATCTATATTGTCAGCTTTGGCAGTACATGGGTAGATATTCAAGCAGAAACATGTAACTTAGGTGGATTATAGGTTGTCACATTTCTGCCCATTCTCTGCCTTGTTAGGGCTACATGAAACACCTTTTGGTGTTATTATTTAGGACCCTCTAAGCTTTAATGACATGCATCTGCAACAGTGTTGAAAATCCGTATCTTGAGAGTTGGTCTTAATTGTGTACTACTTATGTAAGGGAACTGGAGAGCGTGAGGATTTTCCTCCGATGACACAGTCCCAAGTCATTGCCTCTTGGCCTGGAATTCCCTTTCTCACTGTGGAGCCAAGGATACCTTTTAGGAGAGGAGATGGTTACTACTCAAGAATTTCTCCCTCCGGAGGGCAGGGATGCATACAATTCAGGTTCACACCCGTGCCCTCCTATGCAGACATCCCTGGTGCAGAAGAGTGTGCAGCTGTCATTCAAGACTGTGCTTTATCCAGCTTCATCTCCCTTGGTTACCCTCTTTCTCAATTCACGACTGAACTGTATTCTCTTCTCATGTGCCATCCATGACCTACCCTGTGCTTTGGTCCACACGGTTTCTTTTTCCTTGAGTGAGTCCTTCCACTTGACCTTAAATCCTTTCTGCCCTCAAAGATTGCCAGAGTTCTGCCACCTTCAGAAAACCTTTTATGATTCACCCAACTGGAATCTCTCCTTCCCCTTTGTTTACCTAGACCCTTATTCTCATTGCACTGTCTTTTCTGTTCCTTTCCTTATCTCTTAAGCACCTTTGTCCACCCCTCACCAGATTGCCCTGGACATTGTAGTTGCTCAATAAACCTTTCGTAATTAATCCCATGGAAACACATGAGATGTGAGCTGCATGCCCTTCAGCTATCAGAGACAACTAGACTTCTACTTTACAAACGCATGGCGCCTCACTCATTAGAAAATTGACAAGCTGCCTAACTGTTTGAACAGTCTCCAGCACATTATAAATGTTTGGATAAAACCACCATCAATGCACAGTCATTGCAGAGCCAATAAAAAATGACCTTGTCTTCCCCTCTTTATTTGCATGTTTCCTACAGTATCATCTCCAAAGGCAACAGGAGAAAATGGTGAACAGCTGGGAGAGGGAGATGTCCTTCACACATCCTATATTTGGAACTGGTAGAAATAGCTGCTATGATTCTGTGTCAGTTTAACAGGATAGATCTGATTTCAAAATTATATCTTAGTTGTGAGCCCCTTGAGGGCAGGGACTTACTCATCTTGGCATCACCTGTATTAGGTACATTGTAGCAGAATTTCTCAACCGTAGGATGGAGAATTCTTTGTCGGGGGGGAGGGGTTTTCCTGTGCACTGTAGAATGTAACGGCATCCTTGCCCTCTCCTACTAGATGGCAGAAGCACCCACCTCCCCAAGTTGTGCCAATCACAAATGTCTCCAGACATTGCCCAAATGAGACCTGGCAGAAGTGATTGCTCTTGGTTGAAATACACTGTCGTAGTAGCTCAACAAATGTTGAATGAACACATAAAATTATTGTTGTTTGAATATTATCAGTTGATTTTCTTTTTGTCCATGTAAAGAACAATTAATCCACCTAGGCAAATACTTAGGAGAAACACATTTTACTCAGTACCTGATTAGTGGTAAAAACTTGCTCTAAACCACCCCAAAATTCTAGCCTCCGCCTTTTTACAGACTCTACAATGTTATGAAGGTGTGTCTCTACCTGGCAACCGGTCTATATAACTTGGCATTTTCAAAAAAAAAAAAAAAGATGTCATCAGACAGGGGTTATTTGGATAGTAAGCTATTTTCTAAACAAAAGTGAATTTCAAAGATTACAAGCTGTCCCACTGTATTTAAAAATACTTTATCCTAAACATAACATTGAGTTCACTGTTTTCACTTGGGGTTCAGTTATCACATGAAGTGAGATATACATGCATTAAAATAAGAACACTGATGAGTTATTGCTGAATGGCTGCATAGATTCCATGGTATGTGTGGCTGTGCATGCTTACAGTTCTAACCAACCCCCTTTTGTATTAATGCTTGGAGATCTAAATTGCATGTCGTACTGAGATGTCTTTATTTAACATTATTATTGAGCACTCACCAATTTATTGAACAGTCTCAGCTCAGTGGGACATACACATGAGATGGTTTTCCTTCCAGTCACTGTCCCCTGCTGTGTTGGGCTGCATGTTTCCCCCCATTTCTTGTTATATCTTAAGCAGATTTTTCAACTCTGAGGTCATTTCTGGTTATTAGCATAGTCTTGCTCAGTAATTATAACTCTGTCATTTTCTTTTTTAGAGAAGTTTAGTTTATTCAAAGTTTCTTCTTTTCCCTTACTAGTGAGACTTGTATCTCTGGGCCAGAAGAGGAGAGGGGGTGGTATGTTTTTCATCCTCTCCCTTTTATCTTGGAATGGTGGGGGAGGATTTCATATGAATGCCTTTGGGACACTTCTTCACTCTTTTTCTGTGGCCCACTGCTGCTCTGATCAAGATTTGGGGCAGGAAAGGAAAGGCAGAGCATCATGGTTCCCAGACTCAAATGTGCCATTGTACTCCCCTTGCTGCTGATTATTGTGACTTGTCTGGCTTCTGTGTGGCAAAAGTTCTAGTTCTAACTTCCTCATGATGCACACATATCACTGATACCTCAAATAGACATGCAGGGGCCTCCAAGCTCCTAAATTTCTCCATGTGGAAAATCTAGCTCCAGCAAAACCCCATTCTACTCCCTTCCTAGTGTCTGTTCCAACAATATATCACTCAGGCCATGGTCCCCATCACCTTGCAAATGACCCTCTTGGAATGCACGAGTAAGCTGGATCAAGCCCAGCTCTTCCTACTAGAACTTCACAAATGAACCACAGTAAATTCACTCATACTTCCTATGCCAGATGGAAGGATTGAAAATTCTTCCTTTGTTTCCCCCACTCCCGCCCTGCTTCAAATCCTTCCCCAGTTCTGTTTTGTGCTCAGCAATGTCTCTCAGACATTCAACAAGTTTGCTGCATCAGCACACATCCAAATGGGGAAGGAAATTTCAATTTGGTTTTTTGCAGGCACTCCTGGTGTTTGCAAGGGCTTCTCTTGGCATGGATACATGGCTTTTTCAGTATACCTGGGAGCAGGTGCTGGGGCTCTCAGATATATGATCGGTTTTGTAAACCCTCATGCTCGTTGCTAGATCCCTCCTGAGACCTATACCTCCTAAGGACAATTACATTTGGGATAGAGTATTGTGAATTTGGGCATATGGTGAAAATTGTTTACTCTTCATTCCACTGTCCTTCGGAAAATATCTGAATTTGGTGTATCAAAAAAAGCTGAGTGCTGTTTCAATGAAAGTGTCCCTAATTTTCTGTATCTCTGTTAACAAATGACCCATTTTCAGAGCATATGTGGTGTAATAGCCCTTGTCTTGTCTTTCTAGGAGGTAGAGATAGTTTCTCATGGACCCAAACAGGGCTTCTTAATGGAGATTCATAATATCAAAAGGGATTACATGAGAACTAAGTAATTATTCTTCATGTATGAATATCAGCCAATTTACAAAGGAGTGAAATTAAACATTGCAGTTAATTATATGGACAATCTCACATTTGTGGACCAATTAGGGCTCTTTGGTTGCAAGCAACAGAAACCAATTTTCCTCCTATATTAAGCACAAGGGATGTTTAGTAGTGGTTATTGGGGAGTTTACAGAGTTGAAGGGAGGCTGAAATGCAGTATGAGCAGCATGACATTCACAAAGCAATAGTGAGTTCTCCTCTAGGGAAGCAATGAATTCCAGCCATAGCTTCTGTCCATCTGTCATTCTGCTCCAGTTCTAGATCCCAGGGGAGCGCATCCCATTGGTGAAGCTCAGACCACAGATCCCACTCTTAAATTCACTTTGGCAGGGAGAACAAGGATCTGACAGAAGGTGCTTTCAGGAAACTGTCATCTTCTGAAGGGGGTCCCACCAAGACTGCACAAAATGAGGGAGTTGTAACCCCTAGAAAACTCGGGGTACTCTTAGGACACAGAACCAGTTGCTGGGCAGTCAAAAATTATGGTCAGTCTCTTTTCACCGGAAGGCTGATCTCTGTCCTCTTGCTTGGGGGTTGATTCAGAGCTGCTTCAGGCTACATTTCAAGGTTGCTTTTACACAGCATTGCCCATCTTCCCTTTTCTTGGATGTATGGAGAACTCTACAGTCTTCTTTTGCATTAAGGTGGTATTTATTAACTACTGTTTCTGTATATGGGGTGTACTGTCCTCTCTGCCTCCTAAACATGCCTCTTGATCAGGCGTGCACTCCCTTTATGGAAATCATTCCTCTGGTGCAGTTTGCTCTACCTCCTGGTCAATGTCTATTTTCTCCTACAGTTTTCCTCTTGCACTTACACATACTGATAGTATACTTTTCTGTTGCAGATTTCTCTTCTAGACTGTCCTCCCTGCTTTGGACTCAGTACCCATTTGTCTGAACTTAGATTTATTATTATTATTTTTAAAAAGGTTTTATTTATTTGAGAGAGAAAGAGAGAGAGAACAAGCTGGGGAGAGAGGCAGAGGGAGAGGGAGAAGCCAACTCCCCGCTGAGCAGGGAGCCTGACACAGGGCTCAATCCCAGGACTCTGGGATCATGACCTGAGCTGAAGGCAGACGCTTAACCAACTGAGCCACCCAGGCACCCTTATGAATGAACTTAGATTTATTTTCATTTTAGTACAGTTACCCTCCCCACTTCTGTGCTGCCTGTCTCTGCTTCTAGGGTATGTATACTTTGGAAAGTAGAAAAGCAAAGTTTGCAGACTGCCCGTGTGAGTAAGCGACCACACTCTGGCTCCCTGACCACCGGTGTCCCCGACATCACCAGACACTTCTTTCTCACCTCCTATCTGAACAAAGGAAAGCCTCTTGATGTCCCCGAGGAACACTTGTGGTTATAGAAAATAGTCTTGGCTACTTGGGAATAGAGTCCTAACAAGACTAATCTTACTTCTGGTGAATCCTATGTTCTGTCCTGTAAAACACCCTTGGCAAACACAGGACCATCGTAGGTTGGCCAAGTACTAGATTGCAGACATTAGAACTGTCAAGACCAATACGGGAATAGCAAAGCCAAAACCTGGAAGTGGGTGAGATGGATACTGAGAGTGTGGACAGATGAACTATACCAGTTCAGGGTTTATGATCATCAAGAAAAACATATTTAAAATTATTGGCTCAATGTTTTTATTCCCACTGCTTATTCTTTTATTCCCATAGCAACCTAAGGGTTGTTGCCATGTCTAGTGTTTATTCACCGATGTATCTTCTGTCTATGGAAAGGGCCTGGCACACACTGCTTATTAAATTTTGCTTGAATGATTGAATGAATGACCAATCAATCCGTCAGTTTTAATCAGTTGTAATTCCTTTAAAGAGCAGAATACTGACACATAGGAATCTCTCCGGCTTCAAGCCACAGCCCTTTGAACTATGTTCTGAAGGAAGGCCCTTACAGGGAGATCTCTATCTTTCTTTGGGGCTAAAGTAGCCAGCATAAGTGTGTTTAATTTACTACCTATTTTGTGTATGCCACACTAGCTCTCAACCTCCTTCTCTATTCCCTTTTTCCTGGATGGTGGCAATACGGATTTTTAGAATTTATTTATTTATTTTTCTGTTTCTTCCTCTTTCCTGTAATCTCTCTCTAGAGTTGACCTATCTCAAATTTTCACCCCCTTAAGATGCCTCTTCTTTTGCTACTCAAAGACTTCGTATTTATTTTTCTGTAGGCCATTTGCAAAACTCAGAGGCATGATTTCTGCTTTTATGTCACTAGAACAGACATCGAGCAAATAGCAGAGATGACACAGAGATATTAATAACCAAATACTCAGTAGACATTGACACCCAGATGCTTTATAAGGCCATTTTGTATAAATGCAATGAAAAATCTTATATTACAGATGTGCTTGCTTCCTTAGACTAAAAGTAAGTAGCCAGTATATTCAAGAGTCTTTTGAAAGTCTTCCAGTGTTTCCAGCTAATCTTATGGGAAGGGGAAAAAATAGATATCATTTTGCAATTTATGTTTTTACCAGCATGCAATTGAGTACATTCAATTGACTCCAAATGTTTTGCACATTCTAATTTTTGTCCCCTATTGTTTTCCCCTGTTGACTTCAAGTTAATGCATAATTTGAAGTAGGACATCCCTCATAAATTCTATATCATCAGAGTAATGTGGCTTTGATGATGCACTGCATTTTAAATGAGCTCTTCCACAAAAGGACGATGGGGCGCCCAGGAGGTTTTTTTCTTTGTTTGTTTGTTTGGGTTTTTTTTTTTTTTTTTAATTTCCTTCTGTTCTTGTAGTGTGAGAAGTCTAATTATAGTTAGCAGCAAACAGCAGTATTTCTTCAGCTAGTATGGCTTGTGAGGTCCCTTGGATCCCTATGATATCTTCAGATTTTTGTAGTATTTGTCTTAAAACCAACAAGTTGAGGTAGGTCTTAAGTGGAAAGAGTTCTGAAAGATAAAGGGGAGATTGATAGTGCAGGAGATTAGTAATGTTGGTCTGCCACAGTCAAGTTCACTAACATTCTTGTTGCTTATTTTACTCATGGGAGTTAAATAACATTTCCAGAATATTAGAATAATTTGGAGGAGGGGGCATGGCTTATCTAAACTATCTGTAAGGAATGATTGTTATTTCTTCCAATGTTCTGCTAATCTGAGGGGATTTCTCTCTCTACATTGCCTTTCCCAGGTAGAAAGCCAAGTGTACACTCACGTCTATTGTAGGAAGTATAGAACTATAGCTGCTCCCAGCCCTGCTGTAGAGAAGAGGCTTTAATGCTGTCTTTTCTTCACCTTTTCTATTCTAGTGCACCTCAAGCTTTATGAATTTGGGAATCACCTCGGAGTCTTCTCAAAATGCATATTCTCTAGAATAGGTCTGTGCTGAAGGCTAAGATTCTGCATTTCTTACAGGCTTCCAAGTGACGACGATGCTTTTGTTTTGTCACACTATGAATAGCAAGATTTTATAGGGTGTTAACCAAGAATAAACGTACTTGCACATGGATGCTTCTGCAATAGAGTTGCATGTAGAGAAGGAAAAAAGCAGGCATTAATATATACTACCTAATATGAATGGAGTCATGACTGTGTTATTTAATACAACAATATAGGTGGCCACTGTTTTTATGCCCGTTATATAGTTGAGGGACTATACAGCTTGGAGAGATTTAGTGATATGATCAAGTTGCATTGCTAATGATAGTGGAATGCATGGTAGAGATGGAATTTGACCTCAGGCATTCTTCTTTCAGAAACCATGTCTAAACACCTACATTGCCATAGACTGTTGCCTTAAATGAAGTTTGTCTAGAGTGTAGTCTCTAGAGTTTTGCCATTTTTATCATCATAAACACTTAAACAGGTATTAATTGAGTACCCGAGGCCATGTGTTATGGTTTTGCAGCTGACAAGAGAAGGTGATGTGGTCCCATTAAAGTCCAGCAAATAGTACTCATTGATAGCTGAAATCCAAGGAGGAGATAATATGTATATAAAATTAAGCCATTATCTGAACTAATTATCTGGCTGGAGAAAATGACCTATGGGACAAGATAAAGAAATTTATATACTAGGAACTTTGAGGTCACCTGCAGATTAATTCTGTCTTTGTTTATTTAGATTTATGCTTTTTAACCTTTTTTCTTTTTTCCAGGCAAAATTCACATAGCATAAAAGTAACTGTTTGAAAGTGTACATTTCAGTGGCATTTAGGACATGCACAATGTTGTGCAACCATCACCTCCAATAAGCATCTAAAAAGATGCTGGACATCATTAGTCATTAGAAAAATGAAAATCAAAACCACAATGAGCTACCATTTTATACCTACTAGGATGGCTAGAAGACAAAAACCAAAAAAAAAAAAAAAAAAAAAAGGAAAGTAACATGTTGAGGGTGTGGAAAAATTGGAACCTTCATACATTGCTGTTGGGAATGCAAAATAGTACAGCTGCCATGGAAGACAGTTTGGGGGGAGGTTCTCAAAATGTTAAAATGGAATTTGTACAAACTTTTGATGACTGTATTTCTTTGCCTTTTTCCAACTGCATCTTTAGTTTTCTCACTGCTTCTTCCAGAATTTGTCTTAATTGCTAATGTTCACTTCTTTTTGGCATATATCACTATATTAGCCATTGATATCTAAACTTGCTGTGTTAGAAAGGATTATTTCCTCATCACAAGAATTCATTGTCTTTTCTTAGCCAGGACCAGCTGGGGAGGTTAAAGAGTTTCCCCCAGACCCTGCCCCAGTACTCTGATATCACAGGTATTATACTCACTGTGTCATGTAGAGTGTCCTATATGATTAAAATAAGAGTCCTCCCCCATTATTTTCTGTCTACGACAGACTCCTCTGACCCCAGGAGAAAGAACAGATAATGACTTTTGGTGCAGAAATTATCTACGCCATGGTTGTTCTTTTCCTTGGCAGGAAAATTCCATTTGAATCACTAGGCAGAATGATGGGGGCAGATGTACGTTTAAACCCTAATTCTGCCACTTGCCAGGTGTGTTACCTTGGGCAAGTCACTCAACTTACCTGGGCCTCAGTTTTCCCAAATAAATCATATTGTGGTACTTACAGAAGTGGCTGATAATCAAATAAGATGATTCAGGAAAGCATTCAGTATAGTGTCTGGTACATAGCAACTATTACTGTATTATTTCTCTGGTTGTCCCTGCCCTAGTTCTCTGCCTTGTTCTGTGGTTTGGATCTTACTTGCACATTACAACCACTTTTTTTTTTTTTTTAACTTTCATGATTCTCTCAGTTTCCTTCTACAAGCTAATTGCCTTTGTCCTTCTTTGTGAACATTTTGAAACTTCTTGAATAAGACAAACTTTAAACATAACTTTTGGAAGTTTTCTCTCTACAGATAGCCACCCTAAGAGTGAAGGTTTTACAGTGTTTAAGAGAAAGTGAAGTTTAGTGCTTTCAGGTATATACAGGAACCCCACAGGCCCAACAGTCTCTGCCCATAGTGTAGGGACTTAAGAATCTTGCTTTTGATGAAATAGAGAAGCAGATTGCCCTTGCCAGGTCAGTTTAGGACCCAGTGCCTATAGATAACGATCCAATTTTGTATGAGGCTTGGAGAATCCCAACTTGTAATTATAGAGGCATATTTTCACATTCACATACATACTTCACATTTCAAGTACTTCACTACTTGAATGTTCTTACAAGCAGTTTTTGGCCTTAAGTCTTATGAAGTTCTCCTTTAATGTTGTTTATTCATAGATGGCCACAAAACAAGATGGTTATAAGAATTCACTCTAGCTACTGTCCAGAAATTTCATGAATGCTCGTCACACATCTGTGATGTCTTTGTTGACAAATTCTTATCTAATGCACAAAAGATGCTTAGATTTTTAAATTTATCAATTTATCTAATAAATAATTTAAAACAACACTGTTTTAAAAAACCATTGACTTCTATTACCTAGTTGCAGCTTTTTTATTAGAGAAAGAGAATAATAGTAGATTGTTTTGTTTTAAATTATATTTGTAATATTTCTACATTATAAATCTATTAAAATATCTGTTCTCTGACTTTTTAGAGTTTAGGTCAGTGATTATCTGGTATCAGAAGAAATCCCTGCCCAGATCACCCACATACTTCCACATTATGAGAGAGTACCAAGAGCAAGCAGTGATCATATTAACTAGGAATGGATAAAGTACTTGTATAAAGAAGAATCCGAGGACAAGGACACTTTTAGAGATGGAAGAACTCTAAGATATTTCCAAATAATGAATGTAATGAATGAAATGAATGAATGAATGAATGAAAACCTTATTTCAGACAGGAAAAATATTCTCACTAAGGTTGCATAATCAGTTAGTAATGGATTACAAATTAGAACCTTTGCAGTCTGCACAGTCATATAATAGCTCTGGGCCCTTCCATGTTAGTGTTGGAAGAGAAACTGATTGTAGGCTCTCCTAGAATAGTCTTGGAAGGGAACTTTGAGATCAAGATACTCAACCTCCTGGGGCACCTGGGTGGCTCAGTTGGCTAAGTGTCTGCCTTCGGCTCAGGTCGTGATCTCAGGGTCCTGGGATTGAGCCCCACATTGGGTTCCCTGCTCAGCAGGGGTCTGCTTCTCCCTCCGCCCCTTGCCCCGGCTTGTGCTCTCTCTCTCTCAGTCTTGCTCTATCTCAAATAAATAAATAAAATCTTAAAAAAAAAAAGAAAAGATATTCAGCCTCCTCACTGTATAGAGGACTCTGACATTCATTCATCTTCCTAGTATTTATGGAGAACCTGCCAAGTGCCAAACACTGTTCTAAACAGGGGTGACAGCAGTGACCAAGACTGCACATAGCACCACAGATGGAGCTTTCATCCCAATGCAAGAATCAGCCCATACACAGGGGCGCCTGGGTGGCTCAGTCCGTTAATTGTCTGCCTTCCACTCAGGTCGTGATCTGATCAGGTGTGATCCACTCAGGGTCCTGGGATTGAGAATCAGACCATAAACAGTTAGTTGATGATCAACTGGGAAACACTAGGATGACAATAATGCGGGGTAATTTAGTGGCACCAAAGATAGGCATAGCAAATAGAAGGCATTAGTAAGGAGTAAGGATATTGGGATTTTTTTTTCTAAGCGCAGTGGAAAGATACTGTAGAGTTTTAAGTAGAGGAGGAATATGATAGGATTTATACTTAAAAGACCTCTTTGACAACTCTGTGGAGAATCTGTTATTAGGAGTCTAAGGGGCAAGCAAGAAGACCGACTAGTAGACTAATGCTGTAGGTCAAGGGAGAGATGATGATAGCCGTGCTAAGATGGTAGCAGTGAGGAGGCAGAAGCAGTAGACAGACACAGAATATATGCCAAACATAAAGATGAAGACTTGCCTCTAGACTAAGTGTGAGGAGAGAGCAAAAAAGACTTTAAGATAACTTTGGTTTTTTTAGCTTGACCATCTGAACGGATGAAACCAAGAAAAGTTTGCATCAGGCTGTGCAACCAGCATTCACAGTATTGATTTACATTTGTGTTTTTAGAATAAATCTTGAGATCCACAAGCTATGCCTGACCAGAGGGTGGATGCTTATTTCCTTCTTTTCTCTTTCTCAAATAACACCTCACATAGGGCTGGATTGTGGGGTGGAGTAAATTCAGGGATCAGTGCAGGTGTGCTATGGAGGTTCACCCTGCTGCTTGCTTTCCTTTGAGTCCACTGATAGCAGAGCTGAAAGATGTCTCAGTGGGTAATAGCATGATCAGCCTCCCTGCATGGGACTACAGCCTTAGACAAGGGTTCTGCCTTCTTGGGTGCTGCGATCATCTTCTTTTGTAAGACTGTCTGTGAACTTCATTAACCTGCCATTGACTTCCTCTTGATACATTAATGGGGACCACACAATGTTGAGTCACAGTTTGAAAGGATGTTTGTCATCACAGTGTGACATCTCTCTGCTCCCTGACACTCTGCTGTTTATCATTCCTCTTCCTGTGCTTTCCTTCCCCAGGCTAGTCTATCTTTTGGCAGTGATCACATCCAAGCCAATTTTGATCAATAGATTTTTTTTTCATTTCAAATTGAAATGAGCCTAATGTTTAGCAGCTGATGAAAGGTATACTCAAAATGTGGCACATTTGTACCCTGTGCTTTAGTTTAAGCACGTTGGAATTTTGTAGGTGGGGGAAAACATTCTCTTGGCTTTGTGTTTCAAATTCATAGTACGGTGTCTCTTCCCTATAGCCTGTAGCTTATGAATTCAGGAACCCTGGGCATTTTAACAGCTGCTTGTCATTAAGATACTTTACTGCCTGTGACTTGAAAAGATGGAAGGGCAGAAACCACTTGGACTATATCCACCCTCATGTATGAGCATGAACAAGGTCTGCCTGAAGAAATATTTTCTTTCTTAACTATGGCTTCTGACTTGGGAGATTATTTCTTCCCTCTCTTTGACCTTTCCTCCCCACACCTTGAGTTTTGCCCTTTTTATACCTCACTGTGACTCAGGGAAGACCTTTGCTGCTTTGTTTTTCTTTGTTTTCTACTTACGTGCCCTTCTGGCCTGAATGATTTTTGCCTGATTAGAGAGAGGCACTTTGAGGGAAACCTACAGGGTTGTGTGAAAAATTTTCCCTGAGAATCACACTGAAGCATCCCCAAGGAAGTTAGAGTCTCTTTCTAAACACTCTGTAAGACAAGTTTTCTAAAATGTCACAGGGTGGTCTTCTCTGGGAGAAGATGTATCTAGGCAGAGCACCTGCATAAAAAACAACAACAAAAAGAAAAAAGGCAAGGGAAGGACAAGATATCAAGATCATTTGGGCATTTGGGAGACAAAAAAACCAGGGCACTTTACTTTTAAGCTTAAAAGATGTAAAAGAGAAAGATCATAAAAAGCACTGTGTCTGTGATTTCTTGCATTTGCCAGTTCTGTACATGTAAATATGTACATGAGATCTTTTGCTGAGTGTTCCATCATGTGCCATCTTGCACTGTGAGCTATTTGAGACCTGGAGATGTCTTGTCTGTTTCTGCGTCCCTAGCATCAGTACAGTATTTCACACATAGGCCCCCAGTGACTGCCAGTCTTCTCATGCAGAGGGCAACGGGCCGTATTTGAAGGTGACATCCATATTATGGTACATGGGCTCCACTTTGAGGGAAAAAACGTAATTATGGGCCACATATATGGTGACAAGAAATTAACCTGACAACATTGAACATCATTTGAATATTTGAACATTGTTCAAATCAAGAATGTCTAGATAGTAGCAAATCATTACTAATGGTATAAAAGAAACCTTTCCCCACTTCCAGTCTGAGAAACACCTAGCAAATATTTGTACCTAAATTATTTCTCTCTTGCATTCTGCAGTTTATGTAAATTGATGTTCTAGGAAGTACTGTAATTTAGCATTTCATATGATTGCATAGAAATTTCTACATATGGGTTCAGCTATCTCATTATCACCAATTATAAGTGACTATTCAGATAGTTTCTTCTTAGCTTCAAATCATACTATTTCTTCCTTTTTTTTTTTTGAAGATTTTATTTATTTATTTGAGAGAGAGCAAAAGCGAGAGAGATCACAGAGGGAGTGGGAGAAGCAGACTCCTGACTGAGCAGAGAGCCTGATGAGGGGCTCAATCCCAGGACCCTGGGATCATGATCTGAGCCAAAGGCAGATGCTTAACCCACTGAGCCACCCAGGTGCCCCCAAATCATACTATTTCAAATGCCTTTTTTATTAACTTAATGGTTCCCTGTAAGATATTTGGTGTATTTGAGGACCATACCTACAATTTCACTTGCAGCATATCAACCCCATACTAACTATGTGCCTCTGGACAAGTTTCTTTACCTTTCAAAGTCTCAGTTTCCAGGATGCCTGGGTGGCTCAGTTGGTTAAGCATCAGACTCGTGATTTCACATCAGGACCTGATCTCAGGATCGTGAAACCGAGCCCCATGTTGGGCTCTACACTGGACATACAGCCTGCTTAAGATTCTCTCTCTCCCCTGCTTCCTCTACCTGTCCCCCACTTGTGTGCACTCTCTCTCTGAAAAAATAAAAACAAATACAATAAAATCTCAGGTTCCTCACTTTAAAAATAGAGATAGTAATACTAAGTTCTCAAAGTTTGTGTGAGAACTGAATGAGCTAGGGTATATAACATGCTGAATGATGCCAGGCACACAGAATTAGTCAGTGAAGGGTATGCAATGCCGATGTTCCTATTACTGAGCTCCATTCAACTTGGAATCAGTTACCTTTGCCCAGTAGCATTGTTTGCACATATCTGCTTTTAAAATTATTAGTTAATTTTTTATGGGGGATGTGGAAAAGGGTGATTGAGCATAGGTTATTCAGTTTAGACTAATGAATTTTTTTTTTTTATGGGCTGACCATCTGTCAGGAAAGTGGCAGAAGGCATTCCAATAGGACAGAGTTGAATTAAATTAGGAGATAAAAGTAATAATAATGGCTTTCCTCCAAATGAGATCTCAAAATCTGTCTGCTTTTTCCTAGTTCCACTGTCACCACTTTGATCCAAGCTACCCACATCTGGACTCCTAACCACCTAATGGGTCTCCCTGTTTCCATTGTCTTCTAATCCATTTTTTATAGAATAATCAGAGTGATCATTTTAATATTCAAATCAGGTCAGTTCACCACATCCCTTCCAACCCTCCCAACCATGAATAAAAACCCTGATAAAATAAAAATGGCTAACTTGGCCTGTAGTCCCAGTATCATCTGGCCTCTTGCCTTTCTCTGCAACCCATCTCCAAGGTTTCATTCCTGGGGTTCTAACTACAGTTGCCCCCATGTTCTTTCCAGTCTTAGAGACATATTCTTCTATCTTCCAGAGGGTGCTCCCTGTAACCATCACCTGGCAAGGTCCACTCTTATGTCAAGTTTTAGCTTGTTTTAGCAGAGAGGCATTGTCTGGCCTCTCCAATAACTGTCCCCCAAAGATCTCATTGCACTCTCTTTCTACATTACTCTGATTCTAGTTTATAATTGCAGGTTTGTTGTTGTGGTTTCTTATTAAATTAGTCACCATTGTATCCCTAGAACTCATCTTAGTGGCTTGATGAATGAAGAATGTTTCCCACTACAAGGAGATTTTGATGTATATTATTCCAGTTGGAGCTCATAGCATCCTGGCAAGAAAGGCATTTGCTGGACTATCTCAAATGTATAGGTGAAGAATCTAAAGCTCACTCTGGTAAGGCCTTGGAAATGGAAGAACTGAGTCTTTTTCTTTTTTTTTAAGATTTTATATTTTTATTTGACAGAGACACAGCGAGATAGGGAACACAAGCAGGGGGAGTGGGAGAGGGAGAAGCAGGCTTCCTGCTGAGCAGGGAGCCCGATGCAGGGCTCGATCCCAGGACCCTGGGATCATGACCTGAGCTGAAGGCAGACGCTTAACGACTGAGCCACCCAGGTGCCCCAGAACTGAGTCTTAATCTCAGAATTGTCATGCCAAGTCCAGGGCTTTTTCAGCTCCAGTACTATGCATTCCAGACACTCTGTCTATCATGATCTGTGTACTCATTGTTTATCGTGTGTCTAGGATGGGTCATTTTTCATGTCTAGGATGGATCATTTTTTCATTCTTTGTATTCATTTTTCATGAACAAGCTTTCTCATTGCATGCATATCACCAACCAAACACTGTCCTGGGCACATTCCAAACCCTTTCTCATCCAGTGTGTCTTAGGATTCTATAAAGTACTGCATTGGTTTCCTAGGGTTGCCGTAACAAAGTACCACAAACTGGATAGTTAAAACTATAGAAATTTATCATCTCACAGTTCTCGATGCAGAAAGCCCCAAATCAAGGGGTCAGCGGGGCTCTGCTCCCTCTGAAACCCGTAGGGAAATTCTTCCTTGCCTCTTCCTACCTTCTGGTGGCTTGTCATCAGCTGTGGGCATTCCTTGGATTGTAGCCATGCTGCTCCTCCCTCTGCCTCCATCATCACATGATGTCTTCTCTGTGTACGTTCACAACACTTTCCTTTTGTTTGTGTATCTGTTCAAATTTTCTATAAGGATAACAGTCATATATTGGATTAAGGCCCACCCTCATGACCTCCCTTAACTTGATTATATCAATGAATGTTAGCTCACATTCATAAGTACCATGAATTAGAGGTTTAACATATTGTATTTTGGGTGGGGGAGGGGACACAAGTCAACCCATATCCTTAGGGTTCCATATCCATAGCAAGTACACATCCGATACCCTTTTCACAAATAAAGGGCCACAAGCTCTGCAACATACTCCAAGGTTTCACAGCTTGTAATTGGCAACGTGAAGTTCAAATACAGATCAGGATTCACAAGTCCATGCTTGGCTTTTGGACCAGATAGATGGACTGGTTTTCAAGCCCTAAAATCAAAGCTTGGTCAGATAGATTCAGTTAGCTTTGGAAAAAAGTGAAGCAGGGCCCATTTTCTTTATGCAAAGTGAGCTTGGTTAGGAGAGGCAGAACTTTATAGGATTTGAGTGTGTTTTGTAACTAGCCCTGCATGCAAAAGCAGAGATGTGTTCCTCCCTTGCCTTACTCTCCTGCATTTAGAATAAAGTGTCTGATACTCTTAAGGGGAGACATGCCATTCTTCATTTTAATTGGGGGGGGTGGAGTTCATTATGAAGTCTTCTTTCCTCCGAATAGTTCCCTAAAGTTGGCTGTAGTGTCTACATTGTTTTCATTCTCTTCTCTTCCCAGGAATCATTACCAGCCCTGGTTGGTGATTTATAATCACATTCCCAACAAATTCCACTGTTGTTAATGACTACTTATTTTTCTATACAAATGGTTTTTGCTCTCCTTCCTGAAGACAATTAACTAAGAAACTGGTCATAAATTACTGATAATGATCAGTTTGTCAGAGATGATTGTCGAACGGTGCCATCTTCCATAGTAATTAGATAAAGTTTCTTTAATTGCTGATAACAGCGGACAAATTGTGGTTATTTTTTTTCTTTTCTTTTTTTTTGAGATACTCATGACATCTTCCTGGAAGTCAGGCAGAGTAACACCTTTTTTTTTTCCTTCTCCTGAAGGAGGGGAAATGGAAGAAACATTCATCATTTACAGGCTTCCAGAAATATAATAAATGTGACAGCTTTTCGAGGTTTCAAATAAGACGACTGATCTTTCTAAAGCAGAGATCAGAGAAAACCTTCTCTGGGACACATTTCTTTTAGGCAGGAAGCAGGGGTCCTTCCTGGTCATGTTTGATTTTTTTTTTCCTCAGGATCACATCTCTCATATTTGCATCTAAACCTTGGCCTTAAAATGTGACTTCTTTGAACTCTGGAAGGGAATGGTATTTAATTCACAGGGTTTCTCACAGTTAGGATGCTGATTAAACCCCAGCCTATTTTTGTACGTCGGGCTGTGGTGGCCTCTTAGCTGGGAAATGAAGAGGAGAGCTACCACAATGCATGGAGCCAGAACAGTCTCCTTTAATCACAGACCTTATTATCCATTAGCTTATTGATAAGCTCAATCAGACTATTCATTGATATGGAAGTACCAGGACCTACTATTAACATTCTGTAAAGAATATACATATTTTACATAGTGAAGGGTGGCTTAAATTTAATCCAGTTTAATATATCAGCTTACTGACATGCCTTGAACATTGTTAGTCTTTGGGTCTTGCAGAACATTATAATCCCCTTCAGTTTCATAGCTGTCTTTTGTTTTGTTTTGTTTTTTGGAGGTTTTTTTTTTTTTTTTTTTGCTAGATGGCAGCAACTGTCAAACAAACTTTGGTGTCTGAGATTATCTTAATTATTCTGGCAGTTTAGAAAACAGTGTGGTGTTTAAAAGAAGAGATGTGGATTCCAAAGGGGGTCTTAATATCAAACAAATTGGGGAAGTGTGTAACATCTCTTCAAACTTACTAGTTTTTGTTATGAGAAGGGAAGCTACAACCAGTGCAGAATTAGAATGCATTATGTTACAGGATATTTAGGCACCGATTTCATCAGGATTCCTCCAGTTCCAAGTGAAACACACGTACTCACACACACAAACAATTCAAATAAACTGAAGAATAAAGAAAGTTTGGGTTATGGAACTGGGCAGCACAAAAGGTAGGCTTCAGGCATGGTTGAGACTCAAGGTTTCATGATGTCACAAGAACTCTGATTCTCTCTTAGGTCTGCTTGCCCTCTTGGTATCAAGCTTCAGTGGGCTTCTATATGTGTTCTCTGAGAAGTTAGCACCTTTTGGGGGAGTACTTCAAAAATCCTAGGGAAGGCTCTGATTGGCCATGTGCCTGCTACTGAGCAAATCCCTGGGCTATCGGACTGGTTTTTCTGATTGGCTGGTCTTGAGTCTCCTCCTCATGGAGTGAGGTCATGGGGGAGAGGTGTAGATCTCCACTTAAACTATGTAGATAAATAGAGTAGTGTAAAGATGGTTCTCCAAAGTAAGGGATTTGGTGTAGATCAGAAATTAAAACAAATAAAGAAAGACAAGTAGAGGGGCCCTCTCATTCACTCTTTTGCAATTAGCCAAGTGCTGTCTAATTGTTTGCTCTGCTTGCCAGTTTATATCTGTTCACCTTGGGAGAATCTGCTTTTGCAGAGGATTTTCTGACATTTCCTGAATATTGCCTAATAGAGGTGACAGTTTCAAGTCAACCCGAGAAGTCTAGTCTATACTAAATGAATTCAGCCAAAATGTTTTTCTCATGTGCCTCCAACCTAAAATCTTTCTTTTCTTCCTGCCTGGAGCCCCTCTTCCCTTCCCATACCCCGCCCAACCCATCTCTGATTGTTTCTTCATGATTTTTTTTCTAAAAGGAGTCCAAATAAATTTCCTCTTCCTCTGTGTTCCCGTTGAAACTTGTATTTTTCTTATACTTAGAATGTCTGGCCTTTAATTTTAGTTTTTAAGAATCCATTTCTTTCTTTGGAAACAGGATGCCATTTTGTGTTCTTTTTAATCACTTCATGATTGATATAGCACAATGCCTGGTACCACATAGGGATTTAATTTTGGTGAAGTTTTCCCAGACAAGACTAATGGAGGAGGTAAGCACTTGGGCAACTCCATTATCATTTGGGTTTAGCTGTGTTTTATTATGGGGATGTGAATGTGGGCATTAAGTGATCATTTGGAGGAGAACAGGAGGACAGTCAACTGATGTAAGCGAAGTAGGGGAAGGTTGTTTCTGTTGGGGGCCCATGGGAATTTGATTCACCTGGCCTCATTTTACATGATAATTGCTCTGAGTTATAGGAGGACACGTTCGTCTCTCTGAGATTAACACAAAGCAAGGGTCTTTTTTGCATGTCTGTGTAGATCTAGCCCAAGCCAGAAAAAAGCAGCTTTTCATTCATTCATCCAATTTTATAGATCATTGGCTATGTTCTGGGGGTATGTGATGGTAAATATATACGTGGCTCTTGCCCTCATGCTTGGAACTTGATTGCCTGGGGTCCAGTCTGGGGCTGCCTTTTGCTGTCTTTGGGATTTTAGACTAGTTATTTAACAGTCCTACACTTAAATTGTCTTATCTATAAAATGGGACTAGATAGCTACTTCCTAGAGCTATTGTAAGGATTAAAGGAGCTATTACTTGTATAATGTCCAGCACATAGTAAGCTTTCAACAGACAACAGCTATTGCTTATAGTTATTGGCTCATGAGGCCTACAGGCTGATGGAACAGAAATTGATCAAATGATCGTATTTGCAATGAAAATTTGGACATAATTGATCTGAAGAGGAGGTGCTTAGTATTATGAACACTTAAAATATGAAATTCTGTAAATTTTGCCTGGCAATGCATAATTAATCTAGTTATCTATAAGATCATCCACAGATTAGAGCCCAAATGAACAATTTATCAATTTTTGATGATTACTGATAAAGCAGCAGTTATGTGTGGCTGAGATAGATGGTCCTTATCCAACCTGGATTTCAATGCTACTGTGATTATCAGTGGGATTTGATCTCATATTCTGCCAAGATGATTCTTCTATCTCAATGCATTGACCATTTTGGAAAGAGAAAAGCTTACGACTTAATATCCTTTAGAATCCTATCTAATCTTTAAATGAGTGGGGGGGTTTCTTTTGGACTTCAAAAGAATTTTCTTCTCCTTTTCCAGTCATATCCACTTGCCCATCAATTCAGAGCATCCATCAATTCAGCCAAAGATGCAAGGAGGAATATCCATGCTTTCCATTCCTGCTTGGTACCATTGATTATACTTTAGAGAACACTTTATTACTCACCACTTCTTGTTGGAACAGTGGTGTTCATGTTATGGCCAAGCTCTTCCAATGTTTTGAAAAGGTAGAACACATTCAATTGATGTTGGTTCTTTTGAAAATCTTACTTCAAGTTGAATCAGACTTTAATCAGTGATTAAAATGGTGACAATGTTTGAAGGAGGGGAGCACTTTTACTGTAAAAGGAAAACTGTACAGTTAATATCAAGGAGGCAGTCAGAGCAGTGGGTATCATTCCAGCATCTGGGGTCTGACAGATCCAGGTTGTCATCACTGAGATGTTGAATTAGTTTCTTCAGTTCTCTGAAACTTAATGCCATCTGCAAAATGGAAACAATCAACAATGGATTTTTAAAATCAATTTTTAATGGATTAATAGATTTTACAATGGATTTTTAGATCCACTTTTTATTGGATTTTCCCTGATGATTGAAGGAGATATTACCTGCAAAAAGATCAGAAGATTGTCTAGTATATAGTAATTGCTGATTAAATGATAGTCATTGTCCCAGTGTTGTATCCATTGATGACAATAATAAACAAGAACTCTGGAAGAATTTTGAGGTTTGAGGAATAATTTTGTAGCCCTTGATAAAGGGAAGAAGAAACAAAATTTTATGTTCACTTTGTCTCAGAAATTTAGTTATATGACATATGCACATATATGTATGTATACTTTTTAATCTATAGTATTTATAGAATACATATATACACAATTATATGTAGTAATATATGTAATATATATAACATAGACTATAATATAGAGCATATCTAGATGTGTTATATTATTAATAGATTTAAAATAATAACATAAAGCATATCTAGTATTATATTCTGTTTTATGCTATACATAACAAAATATATGTTGTTAGATAATACATATTCCTTGTATCTCTCGGAATTTTTTTCCAATTAAAAATAAAGAATTTATTTTTTTAAGAAAAAGCATCAGTTACCCCCAAGTTCTGTAAGGGTTGATTTTTATTGTTATTTATTTTGACAGTTCAGTGGCAGTGACTTAACAGTCTGGCCAGAGCCTCACTGTGTAATCCTGTGGAAATGTCCCTAGGTAACAAGATGTGCCCACTGGTCATGGAAGTCAGTTCTGTTAAATAGGGAGGATTTTATCTGTCTGAATAAATATTTCCAGGCTCCCCTCACTCTGTGGATTTGAGATGTGCACAGGCAAGAAGGGTCATCGCCATAAATCAGTAGTTTTTGTTAAACCACAGATTTAGAGATGACAGCAGCTTTTTGGTTGAAATAAAGATTGTGACATGCAGGCATAGGCAGCAACTGCTGGGCATAATGTATGGAGTTGATGGAGTTGACAGGACTATCTTGTGAACATATATCAAGTGTAGATAGGAAAAAATAATTTTTGCTCATTTTGAGGTAAGTTAACTAATCGATACCAGCAAGAAGGGAAAGACAAAGCTACTTGGTAGAAATTGATGCCATGTATATCCATCCATATATGCTCATACACCTGAAACACACCACCCAAAATTCAGTGTGTCCTTTAAGTCTCAGTTCAAGGGTTAAGTCCTTCATATCATGTGTTACTCATCTTTACGCTGCTTACAAGTTGCTGTGGAGGTAGTGGGAATGGATGATGTCTCCAAGGAAAGGAAGATAGAAGAGAAAGAAGAACACAAGGATTTACCTGAAGAAAGGATCTCTTGAATGAATGGAGAAGGAGACAAGGACATTAAGAAGATCGTCAGGGAGATAGCAAGGCAACAAGGTGAGGAGAGTTTCACAAAAGATAGAGAGAATTTCCTAGGAACAGGAACTGTGGATGGTGTTGAGTATTGTAATGAATCTGAGGATTAACAAGAGTTCTTGGACTTACATTCTAGTGGATCTGTTTTATATATTTTATGCAATTTTGTACATAAATCATTCCCAATAATTAAGTGTGAACTCCCTGAGAGCAGGTATCAGATTTTATTCATTTTAGGAGCTTCAGAGTCTGGCAGATATATTAGGGACCAATAAATGTATTTTGAAAGTATGAATGGATGGTTAAATGGGTAAGTGAATGCTGACCTTAATATAGTAGTTTAATGTCTATGCAAAATTAGAATTATGAAGTGTTAAAGAAGTGATTTGATATCAGTAAAATAGAGCAAAAGAAACAATTCCAGGTATGTGGTAGCTCTAGGGGTTCAAAGAATAAAATCCTCTTATTTCCCTACTGAATAAGAACCGACCAAGCAAGTAGAACAGAAGGAAGGCAAAAGGAAATAAACAAACTTCTTTCACTTAGCCTAATATTTTCAAGGTTCTGATCATATTCATATGAAATGTCCAGAATAGGCAAATATATAGAGACAGAAGGTAGGTTAGTATTGCCATGGGTTGGGGGTGAGAGAATGATAGGAAGTGAGTGCACATGCTATAGGCATTTTCTTCTGGGGTGAAAAAGGTGTTCTAAAATTAAATTGTAGGATAATTGCACAACTCTGTGAATATACTAAAAACTTGAATTGCTCACTTTGAATAGGTGAATTTTATGGTGTATGAATCACATCTCAATGAAGGTATTATTTTTAAAAAGGCAGTACTAAGGTGTTAGTTTTTATTAATGAAATAAATGAAATACATTTTATTAATGAAATAAATCTAAGTTAAAATATATGACCAAACGGGTTTGTCTGTACTCTCCCAATTTTTTCAGACTTACTCTCAGTCACTGATAGAGTAGGCACCCATACCCCCGTCTTCATTTTTTCCCTCCTCTCCACTCCTCTGTATACTCATGATGTACATCCCTCCTCCCCACTCCTCTGTACACTCTTATGGCTGAGAAAGAGGACCAGAATGTACCCTTTCACCAGCTGGGGAATCTACAGCAGGTACCCTGGGGAACAAACTGCTAGGGAAGAAGAAAGAAGATCAAAGCCAATGCCTCTAAACTTTCCCACTGACCCATTTATGCCAGGAGCTTTTCTATGCCAAAGACCACTCACTCTGGCTCTAAACTTTAAGAATAATCTCTATGTCTGCATGATTTTTTTACAGCCCTCAAAGAACTTTCATAGACTTATTATCTTCTCATAACAGTATCGAAAAAGAGGGGGCACAGTATATTTATCTTCTCAGGAGGTCCGTTTATTATGATTATTCTGTCATTTCTATGATAAATACATTTTAAAAATTTGGAGTCCCTAGGGATCAGAAGATGTTCTCTTCACTGCATATCAGCTAAGATCCATGTCTATAAATGACTTCTCTTGAATTAATTTTCTTCCACCCAAATCCTATCTGTGGACATGATCATACTTATAATACATCAATACCAGTGGTATGGTAATGGAATGAAATATGGTGTGAAATATGGACTGTGACTCAGTGATAGGCAGAAGCCCCATTCTTCATGTATTGAAGGAAATCACCCCATCTGGGGTGTGTGTGTGTGTGTGTGTGTGTGTGTGTGTGTGTTCATGTGCACATGTGGTTGCATAGACACTTGGGTGAAGTTGCACTCACATTAGACACATTTGCCTATTCCAGACATTTCCTTATTTAGATACAAGCACCTAGGACAGTGTCTGGTTCTTAATAGATTCATGTTACATATTGGTTTCATAAGGGCTTGGGGTTATAGATATTCAGAATATAGGAGAATTGACTCTATTAACTCAGGCATTACTGGATGAAAGGCTTCTTCTTTGAAACCAGCTATTTTTTTCGTCCTGGCAATATTATTCTTACTTTGAGGCATAAGAGCATTTTGAGAGTAGTGAAACTTCCCATGGCTTTCAGAATTATAATTTAAATCTTTCATCCCTCCAGAACTCAGGACATTTAATTTATCATGATTCATAAAAGACCAGTAATAAACCCTGTCTTTATTTAAACATGGGCACATTGACTTCCCTTTGTAGGAATCGGGTGCTCTTTATCTGTGTTTCTGTATCTACTTATCATGGATCCTGCATGTGTACAAAAAGCCATCTTTGTCAGTCAGGGGGAGATTTTATTAACCAAAGGTTCATTTGTTCTTGAAGTGACACTATCTCTTTGGAATTACCAGATGTTGTTCAAACTGTGCCGTCTCGCCTTTTATTCTGATGATGGCAAATGTTGAACGTGGTGAATAAATATTGGGCACTGTCCTCGGTCATCTTAAGTAAATGTGATAAAATGAAAACATGTCGCTGCCGAGGTCTCATTTGTTCCCAGGAAGCCCACAGCACATTAAGGCTCGTGGACAATGAAAGGCAAATCAGCCATTCACTGGGTGTTCCATTATGAGATGTTCTTGTCATTTTCCAGATTCCATTTTAGATTAATATATAGGGAGAGATAAGATGGCGTGTATTTAAATGATGACATGGTACCATCACAGAATTGTTTTGTTATAATTGCACAATGTAGACAATTAAATATAGTGCGGTGGTCTTGCCCTAGAAACTTGCATTTAAAAGAAAAAGTGTCAGAAAAATGAATTAATGGGAAATTTCTTATGACTTGGGCCCATAGGGGCTTATATTAATGCAGATGTTGTATTATGACCCATCTTTGCTCCTGTGGCAAGACTGGTGGCAGTCTTTTGAGGAGGAGGAGGAGTAGGGGAGATTTCACTTAACTGGATGATCACAGAGCTAGATTTTGTCATTCATTGTTGAATCATGTATTAAATATTTATAATATAAAAGAAGTGGGAAAGAGCTATCTGTCAAAACAGACATTTTGGAATCACCATGCCCTTCTTTTGTGGTTGATGTGTGACACCCATGAATTAAGATTAAAAATAGGATATAAAGAAGAATCTTTGCTTTCACAGTGGGGGAAAAGCTTATGAATGCTTTGATAATAATTGCTAATAATTATACTCAAATCGTATTACATCAAGAAATTGAGATGTGAACCACACTGGGGCACTAAGATTTCACAATAACAGCCACAGTTTTTCTAATTTATTACATTGTCATCAGTCTTGTGATTTAAAATCCTTTTTCACAGTCTCCGGTAATATATGGAATTATTAAAAGTTGGTGACTGTCTGTTGTTCAGAAATGTTGAAAGAAATGGAGTGTTTCTGGGGATGTTGCTGGAGTCCTTTTGAAAGGGTAGTTAAGTATTGCTGATTAATTCCCATTCTGTGTCTGATGAAATAGAGAAGGGGAAAATTTTCTCTTCTACCAGGTATCTCATTGCAAACGGCAGCCCAGGAGTTGTATAAGCATTTTCCTTATTCTGTATAAATTGATTTGGTGTGAAAAATCTCAGACAGTTCCATTTCAAGGCAATGTTTTATTTGGTGATGCAGGACAAATGTAGAGCTAAGTAGATTTGTAGGCTAATTTATTGGGCATTTTAATATTGTGTGTTCTCCACATCGGTGTGGTAAGTACCTCACTAATGCTTCCTTGGCTGTGAACCGCTCATGGCATGCCCGACTCATCTTAATTAAATTCCTGCCAGCAACAACCTTATTTCTGCTCATGGGATACATTGCTGTCACCATGAGACATTTTCTAGGAAAATTGAGATATATTTTTCACAAATGGAACCTTTTCTCTCTCTCTTTTTTTTATACTCCAAATATTAGTCATTTAAATTAATATTAAGTTATTATGTACTCCAAATGAGTGCTTTACAAATCTTTCAAAACATATCTTCTGCCAGAAGGCCTGGGGAACGTGTGATAGAGGTGGAGAATGTGTAGGTGTGTTGGGTTAGTGATGGGTGAAATGACTTCAGGTGTCTTGTCCCCACCTCCCATTGTCAGCCGAGGAAGCACCTCGCAAACTGAGAAAGAAAAGGGCCTGGTACTGCTGCCTCTGACCCCATCACTGAGGTAATTGCAGTGTCATCTTCCCTTATAGGAAGAGGAGGGAAGTTTGTCTAGAACTATGCACTTTCTAAGAAACACAGATTTCCTGCTCAGGAAGTGGGAGGTGTCTTGAATTCTGTAACTTGAGTCACCTGCCATATTGGAAGGACACTGGGAAATCAGCTGTTCATTTAGAACTTTGTCATGACCTTCAAAAGTTTGGCCTGCAAATTGACACGGGGCTTTCAGGATTTGTCCTGGGGATGTGCAGCTGTCATGTCAATGTCTAGAAAAATTGTGACTTATAGCCCAAAATGGCTAATTAAACAAAACAAAAGAAAACAAAATGCCAAAGCAGCAGCATATTCATTCTTCATTCATTCAATTTCTCTTTCCCTCTCATAGGTGAAGAATAGCTTTCAATTAACAGAATATGGTTTTCCCCATATGTTAAATCTTCAAACCCACTTGCTCACGTGCTACAGCCACATTGCAAAAAGACAGATTGCAAACACATCAAGCTCTTCCTGAGTCGTGTAGTTTCTGTTCCCTCCGCCCCACTCCTTTGCTTCTTACTTCTCATTTCAATTTCAGGTCAACAGTGCCACTTCTCCTGGGGAAGCCTTTCCTGGGATTCCCACCGGACCCCAACTCCAACTCCCTAGGATAGATGAGAATTGACTTGCATGTGATCTTATAGCAATATATGTGTTTCTTCTACTCAACATGCATGCATGTATTTATATACATATATGTATATATGTGTGTGTATGTGTATGTATATATTGAACACCTCCTATATACCAGGAATTCCTCTTCCTATTGAGAACCTATCAGTGAACTACTTGGACAAACCTTCATGGAGCCTCAATTCTAGTGGGGCACAAAGACCATGAAAGTGCATATAATAAATAAGCAAGTCATTGTAGAAGGTGACCAGTGCTATGATAAAAGGAAAGAGGAAACGGATAAGGAGGAATAGAGCAGGGTGGAAGAATTATTTAAAATTTTAAATGAAGAGGGAGGGGAATCAGGGGAGGCCTCGTTGTAAAGGCGACATTTTAGCGAAGAGGGGAACAAGATGAAGGAGTAAGGTCTGTGGATATTTGGGGAAGGAACATTCCAGGCAGAGCAAATAGTTAAAATAAAAAACCTAAGGCTTGAGCATACCTCTGTGCTCAATGCACAAGGGATCAGAGAGACTGGAGCAGAAAATAGTAGGAAGGGAATGAGTTCAGGGGATAGCAAGGTAGGGGTGGGAAGGGGGCAAATATGTAGGCCTTGTAGATAATTAGAGACTTTGTTTTTACTTGAGTAAAATAAAGAATTGATTTATATTTTAAATGGATAATGAGGGCTTCTACATTGAGAGTATATTTTAAGGGTGTTAACAGAGTTCGTAGCCATAGACCATAGGCTCCAGGAGGGCTGGTTTTGCTCTTCACTGAAACCCCAGGATCAAGCCCAGTGCTTGGCACATTGTTGTCCAGTAAATATTTAATGTGAAAGAATAAAATAAGTACAGGGCACATCAAGATGATGCTAATTTGCATCCATCCCTCAGAGGCAAGTATTGTAGGCAACCAATGTGCAAATTTCAAGCTCAGGATCTAATTTTACCCATCCATTTGAAGACTACTTCAGTACCTCCCAACCAAAGGCTTGAGTTTAATTATCCACCTAATTGTTGCTATGTGCAACTGTTCTTAATCAGTCCTGTTTTGCTTTGCAATATGTGAACTTTGATATTTCTAAGAAAAAGAAATCTGACGCTAGGTTGAAAGACTTTCCTCCTTAAAATGAACATGCTTCATGCCCAAACAAATGACTAGAAAGTATCCCTATGGTCCACCAGGGTAATGATTCATAGGGCAGGGGTTGTACATGGCAGACCAGAATGTTACACTCTAGTGGATAAATGATCCATGTTTTAGCATTAGTATGCATGCATTCCAAAATACATATTTACCTGCTAGTCTGTAACTGTTCAGCAGAACTGTTACAGTCTAGTAAGTAAATAACATGTTTTTCAAAATTAGAATGTGTACCAAATATGTATTTACCCAATAGTCTGTGACAGTTCTGAAGAAACCTTCCCAGTCTTTAGTCTATCAGGCTAACTTATGGGTGTAGTTTTAATAATGTTTTGATTATGGACAGAGTATAAAAGAGGATGTGTGATTTTTAGAAGAGTGAGCGTTTGTCATGTAGCACAACCAATTTTCAAGGGAAATTTTAATATAGTTGTAGACTCAACTGTTCCTCCTATTTTTTCCTTTTTCTCCTCTTTTTCTCTCCTTTCCTCTCCTCCTCTTCCTCATTAATTTTTAAGTTCCTGGAAGACTGAATGCTAATGACGCTGGGGTAAATTTTTTAAATAATTTAATTCTTGGTAACACAATATGGCTTTGTAAGTGATTAGTGTCTGTACACTTCTGAACATGTATAGGGGCCAGTGTTCCAGTTGCTAATCTCATGGATATAGACAGATCCAAAAGTTGGATTCTGATAAATGATTTCCGTAAGAATATCAGTTAATGAGTATACCTCACTATAGTCTACTTAAGCCAAGGAAAAGAGAATCATATTTACATCAACCATCTAGATATATTGGACAGGAATGATTTTTGTAGAGTTAACTGTGAGGCCATGTCAGTGTTGTGAGGCATTAAGTTTTCAGTGGGACATTATGAAATTTCCATCATAACAGATGTTCAGCCTGCTGCTGGCTACAGGAATAGAGAATTTGACTCATAGTGCAAGGTAATTCATGGATGTGTAAAATTGTACTCAAAAGCTTGTGGCTCTGGAACCAAATGACCAGGGCATTAGTTCTCTGAACTTGGGCAAGTCAGGTAACTGCTTTAAAACTTGATTGCCTTATCTGTAAAATGGGTGTGATTTATGAAGTTAGTACCCACTTCATAAGGTTCCTGTGGATGAGTATCTATAAATCATTTACCTTTCTTCAGATCAAATACTGGATATTTAATGAATTTCATCAACAATTGTCTACAATAATCAAAAGAGTTCAACTCTACCTTCCATCTGGGGTGGAGCATAGTAGGAATAGCAAGATTAGCCCAGTCCAGACCTCCAAGTGGTTGGCTGGGAAGCAAATGAAGAGGCCAGGCGTGTAATTGGATGTTTCACTAATAGGTTATAAGTGATTGTGCAAGTTTCTAAACAGCTTGCATACTCTAATAGATACCTACAGTTGACAACTGAGAAAGCAACCATGGATCTGGAACTCTTTTCTTGGAACCATGTGAAACAGTCATTTATGAAATACCCTTTAAAACTCCTTGGAGGTTCATATTCTGCAAAAGTTTCCTTTTTTCTCTCTCTCTCTAATTGAGAATGTTGCTGCAGGTTGAGTTGGCATAAACGACTGCAGGCCTTGATTTTTTCTTCTTTCATGGCTGTGACTGTTTTATAAGGCCAAGCACCATGGGTTGAGCCTCCATAACCCCCACTTAGGTACATTCTTCTGTGTGATGTACCTTCTGTGAGGCTCACTGCAGTTGTCATCATAGGTTTGATGTCATTTGCACAATTAGATGAGAGGATCCTCAGAAAACAAATGGCAAGTGTCCTCTACGTTTCTTGGGAAGCAGTTTAGTCCACGTACCAGTTTAATCCATAGTCCTTTCATAGACAACACTTCTTACTGGAGGACTTAAGATCAGATGTAGAGGATGCAAGTAATGTGGTCTTGGGGGAATAAACACAATCCTAAATGGAATTGTGGTGCTAATAAGGATCATGGTCCTATGTTTCAACATTTCAATATGGCTGGAGTCCTATATTTATATGAAGGGACTCCAGTGCAATGATTAATTTTAACACTGAGTGAAGAATCTGCAGCTATTTCTATCACCAAAAATGTAACGCTGCTGTGGGCAAAAAGTGAAGTTAAATTGCGCTTCAATTCAGTCTTCAAAATATACCTCAAATCTTTACTCTTCTGTCTTTGCGTCCACCACCTTGCATCCAGGCCACTGTGACCTTTTGCTGTGATATCCTGGTAACTAGCATCACTATCTTTTGTATATTTATCCTCTTCAAGCCATTCTCACAGTGGCTCTTTAGCCAACAAACCCAACTAGGTCACCCCACATCTAGTGGCTCTGCATTCCCCTTCAGATAAATCCAACACGCCTAACTTGATTTCAAGGGCTTTGAGGAGCTGTCTCCTGACTTCCTCCAGCGGAATCGCTCTCCACCCCACCCATAATACAGCCACACCCAGCAGCCTTCAGTTGTACTCAGTGTCTTTGTCTCTCTCTCCTCCAGCCATTTGCAGCGCTTGCCCACAACACTTGCCCCTCTTCTTGCTTCATCTGTTTTGTTTTTACCCCCTGGAAGCCATCTCTGGCCACCTCACTCCCCAACCTTTGCTCCATATCCCTTCTCTGTGTTCTCATAGCTTCATTGCTTATTGTTCCAGCTTCTTTAATCTTTTGTGGGAAGATTGTAAGCTTGGTGAGGGTATGAACCGTCACATCATTGTGAAGGAGTGATTGGAATGGCACTAAGACTCCGCAGTGTTTTTGAGAAAGCGTCATCTATACATCAAAAATCCTATTGTTTTTAATGAAAATACATGGGGCATTTGCCTGTCCACAGTGCTGAGGGAAATGCAGAGTAAGCACCTGCTTTTGAAAGTCAAAAGGCATTTGCAAAAGGGAAGGTGAAGAATGATGATGGCAGAAAATTGCTCCTTATAGAACACGCTAATACAAATAGCCAGAGACCCCAAGATGTCAAATAAATTCCTCTTTAACTTATGCTGGAAGCCTCACCTGGTGAAAAGAGACTAGAAGGATTAGTAGCTAAAAAAGGGTATCAGTCAGCACAGGGCAGATCATGCCGTAGTGACAAACAGCTCTGTGGCTTAAAAGGACAATTGTTAAACTTTTTGCTTATCACACATTCTCTAGGTCCTCTGTGGGTTGGCTGGTAGTGCTGTTCTGTTTCTCCCTCACTTGAGGTCATGGGCTCCACTTCCATTCTTCTACAATTACTGGGACAAGGAAAGGACAAGGTTAATTGCCTACTGGTTCTTAAAGCTTCTACCCCAAAGTGACATGTGTCACCTCTGTTCACATTGCGTTAGCCAAAGGAACACATTTGCCTGCACCTAAATCTAAGCAGGCAAGGTAGCACAGTCTCCCCTTCTGCCCTGAGGGAGAAGCAGAAGTTTTTAGTGAATAGCAACTAAGATTTCCTCCCACAGCATCATGGGAAATAGCCACACCTGACCACATGTCCATTCCCAGTGCAGTCAGACCAGAAGCAGTGCTTTTAGGATGTGCACTAACCGTATTTTAATTCTCATCTGTGTAACTTTTGTGGCTAGACATCCTGATATACATCTAATTTGATTTTTTTCTCAATTTTACTTTGCGTTGGTCCCCAGACTGAGATGTTGGATCCCTTAATCAACAGATGCTTTCCCAGTTAATGGGCAATTAATTTTTAGTTTCGTACCGTGGGCTGCTTCTTTTTTGAGTATTACTTGAAACATTTGTTTGCCAAAATATCATTTTATTTTGTTTCTTGTCTTTTTCTTTAGAAGGTATCACTAGTGGGTCCTCGTTTTGACTCTTTTCCTACTCTCCCTGTTACCCCCTTCCCCACAGGCTAAATCAGTCTGTGTTCCATTTGTCATCTTCACTGTTCTCCGTACACTCATCTGTATGGGAAGCGGGATCTGTGTTTGACAAGCATGCTTACCCTTTGCTTACTGTTTTAATAAAAATTTCTATCACCATTTTTATCTACAGTAGCAGTCAAGGCACTATTTGATATCAAGATGCTAGATTTCATAGACTTTGAAATATTTTCCCCATATCTTTTTTGGCAAGTCTTTGAACATAGACTACAAAAAATTGACATGTCGGAGATGAATTTGCAGACTGTAAGTTAAGTAATGACTACCTGTCCCAGTTTAAATTGTGTTCTAGGATTGAAACATTATATTACACAGTCAAATCATTGAAATTAATGGTCAGACTGTTCTATAACTGAGTTAGTTTCCCTTGAGATTGATATTCTATTAAATCAGCAGGCTGTCCAAATTTTCCTGCATTGCCTTTGGTTTGGGGGAAAGTGTTGCCCCAGTCTTGGTGATTTCAAAGCTGGACCAAAGCAGTCATGCTATTTTTAAATGGGGAAAAATGAGTAGTGGCATCTCAATTTTTAAGTTTTTTTTTTTTCGTATATAGACTCTCACTTCATTCTCTTTGCCTTATGAGGCAAATTATTATTGTCCCAAGTGTGCAGATGGGGAACAGGAGGCCCTAATGTTAGGTGTCATACCAGAGAAGATACAACTATCGAAGAGGCCAAGTTACTTGGTCTTTTCCTTTCAGATCTCTCCTTGGCTGGGCCTTTCTCATCATTCAGGACTCTTCTCAAATATCCCTCTTCAGGGAGGCCTTTCATGACTATTCTATCCAGAGAATCACGGTCATCACCTATTTCAGTGTTCTATATTATTTCCATAGTACAATCTCTTTGTTCTTTTCTTATTTATACCTACATATTTATTGCCGGTCTCTATCTGCTAGAATACAAGGAAGGAAATCTTGTTTCTTTTTTTTTAAGATTTTATTTATTTATTTGAGAGAGAGAGAGAGAGCACGAGGGGGGAGCAAGGGGCAGAGGGAGAGGGGAAGCAGACTCCCTGCTGAGCAGGGAGCCTGACAGTGGGTTAGGGTTAGAGCCAAAGGCAGACGCTTAACTGGCTGAGCTACCCAGACGCCCCAGGAGACCTTGTTTCTTTAGTGTCCACATCCCAGCACTACAGCAGCACCTGGCACCTAGTAGATTTTCAAAAATATTAATAGATGAATACATATTTACACACAACATTATCTCTCTCTCTCAGGAATGGAGTTTTGATTAAGACACCTTATTGAACTGCTCTGTATAAAGGAATGAATTAGGCATTGAAGTCTATGAACAAACCCCACTACTTAAGGTCTTTGAGAGCTCAGCTTTGCTGGTAATAGCATGTATTATATTAGTTATCTAACACCGCATAACAAATTACTCCCAAGATGAGTATGTTGAAACAATAAGCATTTATTATCTCACATCGTTTCTGAGGGTCAGGAATTTGGGAGCGGCTTAGCTGGGTGGTTCTGGCTCAGGGAGCCTCATGAGGTTGTTGTTAAGCTCTCAGCAGGGGTAGCTGTTAAATGAGGGCTGGAGGATCCACTTCCTAGCTCACTCATGTGGGTGTTGGCAAGCCTCAGTTCCTTCCTTGTCACATGGGCCTCCCTGCATGACTACTGGAGTGTCCTGGTGAATTGGCAGCTGGGTTTTTCCAGAGTGAGTGTTGAGAGTAAGGGGGTGGGGAGTGTAGGATGGAGGGAGGGAGGGAGGGGGAGGGAGAGAGAGAGAGATTCTAAAATGGAAGTCATGGTCTTTTATAACCTAATCTCAGAGTGACATACTATCACTTCTGCTGTATTCTGCCACACAGACCAACCATGATCCAATGTGGGGGAATCAGTACAAGAATAATGGATACCATGAGGTCTACCTCATCATTAAGGTTAAGATATCATTAAGGGCCATTCTGGAGGGTGGTACCATATATCTTGTTCAGATTCTCAGAACAGTGTGACGGATTGAACATGCTTCTCAGAATATCAGAAGCCTTCCCTACTTCCTTTTCCATCCCAGGACCCATTTGGGTGGATGGTTTGATTCCTAAGACCGAGTCTTTTTTTTTTTTTAAGATTTTATTTATTTATTTGACAGAGAGAGACAGAGAGAGAGGGAACACAAGCAGGGGGAGTGGGAGAGGGAGAAGCAGACTTCCCGCGGAGCAGGGAGCCCAACTCGGGGCTCCATCCCAGGACCCTGGGATCATGACCTGAGCTGAAGGCAGATGCTTAACTACTGAGCCACCCAGGTGCCCCTACTAAGACCAAGTCTTAAAATACAGTATTTAAAAACACAGATCCTGCTGTTGGCAGCCCAACTTTGAACACCGTCTCTGCCTCTTGGTATCCATGTGAACAGGGGATACTTTTTGTGCTTCTCTGACCTCAGTATTCTGTGCTATCAAATGGAGCTACTATTAGTACCTACCTCATAGAGTTGCACTTAGGAAGTGTTGTCTTGTTTTATTTGGACTGTCCCATGGCTAATGAGTGTGGGAGTGATTTGTGCTCTCCTCAGCTGTCTTTGAATGGATTGGACAGCCCTAGTCAGACCTTCGAGGTGGAATCAAGCTCAACTTCCTTTGGTAAACTGCAAATAGGTCACATAGTGACCACATGAAGCCTAATTTTTGCCACAGGGACTCTGTCCACCATATATGTCCATGCTGTCTGTTTTCTATGGGTGCTTATCCTGCAGCCTCAGCACATCTGTGCAGTAACCTTCACCACCATCCAGAATCCAGGATCCTCACTTCCCTCTCCAGAGAAAACCAAAGCATCTCTTCCCGAAAGTGATTGGCCAGTGGCTGAATTCTACTGCAGTTTTCATAAGTTCACTTTGAGCAGATTTTTTTCATGTCTTCCCTATTTATATCTTTTCAAATCCAATCTCCTTCAATCAATTTTAATCTTCTAATGTGTTTGCTATAAGTACTGTACAATTCACTTGTCCTCAATAATAAAATTCATTTTGGTTCAGCCTCCCGGTAATTTGTTTGAGAAGAAGTCGTTAGGAAACCCTTGCATTCCCTTCTGATTTAGAGGACGACCTTCAGTATTGATAGCATTTTGTTGTCATGCACTTGAAGTATTCTTTCATGACTGACAGAGCTGTTTAAATAATGGACCGCCGAGCCATGTGCTTCAATGAAATCTGACTATACTAATTCCATCATATATTAGGAAACTTCAAGTGTTCTACAAGGACACGATTTCATTGACCATGGATTTTTTTTTTCCGGTTTGTACAAATTATCTCCACTGTGTATTGGACCCCCTTCACTGTAAGATACACTTTCCTTCTGAAAATGAGTGCTTTTATTGCTTTACCTCTCAGTGCACTCTGTATAAGCAAGGCCTTGTACTTTAGGCCTCTCCTGGAACACATCAAAACAGATAAGATGGAATATTTTCCATACAAAAGATCGAAATGTATAACATCACTAAGTTTGCACTCAAGACTAAAAAAGTATATAGTTTACTGTGTAATATAGATATATTTCAAAATATCTATATAAACACACACATAAATATGTATGTATAATTTAGATATATATCTTAAATGGGAGAAGTAAACATTGAAAGCATGTTTTATTGTTAATCTTATGTATCTCTAGCTTTTTAAGCAGCACATGAAGACAAAGCACCTTTTTATTTAGACTTGGCTAAAAATTATCAGTCATATGTAGATATTATGCAGTATCTGCCAACTTCCTACTCAGGAAAAGTTAAAGCAGATGGCAGAATTTATGTGCCATGTGGCATTTGTTTAAGTGTGGCAATAGCTAATATTTTTTTCTTTGATTATTATAACTATTTTACGTTTAAAACTCAATTAGCTTTGAACTACTGTCCTTGATGGTCGTCTTGGTTAAGGGTGGGGTGGGGAGAAGGAAGAGATTCTGAACAGTTAGATGCTAATCTTCCAGGACCATTGATTACATGACTATTATAGCTTCTTATTCAGGGGCACTGAGCACCCCGTTCTCAGAATAATGTTATTGTACTTTAAATATAGACTCCCCCAGGAATCGTTAAGGGGCAGGCTCTATTCAGATCAGTGTGTGCTTTTGATTGGCCTTTATACTACAAAAGACTGGAATTCACATTTGTGAGTCTGCGGGACTCCAGGGAAGACATCTTGGAGTCAACATCATCTCAGGCATGTAGCGCATAATTTGTTTTGATAACTGCAAACAAAAGGGGTCTATTCCCACAAGGCCTCTTCAGAAATTGTCAGAGGCTCTTCCCCTTAGTAATATGAGGGGCTCTGAGGGCCGCAAGAACCTGGGCAGGACTGGAGGGCAAAAAGAAATAGGGAGGATGCCCTGCAAGAGATGCCAGGGGTGGGAGGGCAGCATTCCAGAGAAAATGGAGCATTCTAACCCTGGGAGGTCATTCCTATCAGGAATCGATATCTCACAGCCATGATCTATGGCCTAGTCCTAGGGCTCTGAGTACTTTTTATACTGTGTATGTTTCCAGTGCATTTTCTTTCCTGACTCAAGTCTTTATGCTTTAATGAACTAAGAGGTAGGGGGTATGTGTGTTGACGTGGTGGAGGAGGGAGGGGGGGTTGATTGAGATAATCAGTGACCTATTGCTTGCCAATACTTTAAGAATCCTTACCGATCATCTGCTCGTTATGGAGAATCTTGGGGTTCTCCTAAGCCTCCTGGAGGCATGCCTCATTAAATTGATTGACTGGGGGGGGGGCGCGCCTGGGTGGCTCAGTCGTTAAGCGTCTGCCTTCGGCTCAGGTCATGATCCCAGGGTCCTGGGATCAAGCCCTGCATCAGGCTCCCTGCTTGGCGGGAAACCTGCTTCTCCCTCTCCCACTCCCTCTGCTTGTGTTCCTTCTCTTGCTGTGTCTCTCTGTCAAATAAATAAATAAAATCTTTACAAAAAAATTGATTGACTAGGGAGAAAGGTCTTGTCAGGAAATATTTATTACACAGAAGAAGGAGGAATGCACCTATGGAGTGCTGGGCCCATTGCAGGCATTCAATAAACATTCCTCAAATGAGTTTATAAAATAGGATATGTAAAAAAAAAATTAGTCATTATTATGGGAGGTCTGATTGAGGATAATTTTTCTTTTCTCAGTTTTCACAAATTTTAATAGTTTTATTAATCACTTATTATGATTATAGATTATTATAATTTTATATACAAATAACACAATGCTACTCCTCACCCCTGTTAACAGTTTGGTGATAGCCTTGCACATTTTTTATGGCTTTACATTGCATGTACAAGTATATTTCACTCAAATATAAATGAAATGATACACAGTGTATTTTTATTCAAATGCGCACTTAGCAGGTGTCCTGGGCCCTTTGTTTGTTAGTCCATAAATGTCTACTGCCTTCTTTCAAAATGTTGCATCCCGACACATAGTGGGGACTTGACATCATTTATTTAACCATTTTGTAGCAGTGTTTAATTTTATAATGAATATTAAAGTAACTGATCTATATTAAACTCTGTATGGGATACAAAATAAGTCCATGACACTCACAAGTTGTTGAATATTTAATTGTGTATTTTGCACATTTTTTTATTTTTTATTTTTTATTGTTATGTTAATCACCATACATTACATCATTAGTTTTTGATGTAGTGTTCCATGATTCATTGTTTGTGCATAACACCCAGTGCTCCACACAGAATGTGCCTTCCTTAATACCCATCACCAGGCTAACCCATCCCCCCACCCCCCTCCCCTCTAGAACCCTCAGTTTGTTTTTCAGAGTCCATCGTCTCTCATGGTTCGTCTCCCCTTCCGACTTACCCCCCTTCATTCTTCCCCTCCTGCTATCTTCTTTTTCTTTTTTCTTAACATATGTTGCATTATTTGTTTCAGAAATACAGATCTGTGATTCAACAGTCTTGCACAATTCACAGCGCTCACCATAGCACATACCCTCCCCAAGGTCTATCACCCCGCCACCCCATCCCTCCCACCCCCCACCACTCCAGCAACTCTCAGTTTGTTTCCTGAGATTAAGATTTCCTCATATCAGTGAGGTTATATGATACATGTCTTTCTCTGATTGACTTATTTCACTCAGCATAACACCCTCCAGTTCCATCCACGTTGTTGCAAATGGCAAGATCTCATTGCTTTTGATGGCTGCATAATATTCCATTGTGTATATATACCACATCTTCTTTATCCACTCATCTGTTGATGGACAGCTTGGCTCTTTCCACAGTTTGGCTATTGTGGACATTGCTGCTATAAACATTGGGGCGCACGTACCCCTTCGGATCCCCACATTTGTATCTTTGTGGTAAATACCCAGTAGTTTTGCACATTTTTTTAAAGATTTTATGTATTTGAGAGAGAGAGAGAGAGAGAGCATGAGGGTGGGGGAGTAGAGAGAAGAAGCAGGCTCCCCATTGAGTAGGGAGCCCATCACAGGTGGATCCCAGGACCCTGGGATCATGACCTGAGCTGAAGGCAAATGCTTAACCGACTGAGCCACCCGGGTGCCCCGCACATTTTCTTTAATAAATATGTTTTACTTTTTAAATGGGAAAGGTTAAATTTTTTAAAATAAACTTACAGAATCAAAACTGTACACATGAGGGGTTCCTGGCTGGTTTAGTTGGTAGAATGTGCAACTCTTGACCTTGGGGTTGTGAGTTCAAGGCCCACATTGGGCATAGAGCTTACTTAAAAAAAAAACAACAACGGTACATCTGAAAATAATAAGAATGTTTAGCTTTGATTGGGCTCTTATCTGACAGACTCTGCCCTGCTCTAAATGTATATATAACACATCTGATTTATATATACACACATATATACTTAATATATATATGCATACTCATATACATGTGTATACATGCACACACATACACATCTAATCCATTACAACACTATTTAGCATGAACCATACCCAGACATTATTGCTAGTTCTTCCCCAGATAGACACTGAATTTTTACAACTTCTTTCTTTGGCTTCCATGGAGGTTAATACAATAAATGTTTATTAAGTGCCTACCGTATCTGTAGCGCGGTACTGGGGACTTAGCAGTGAACAAAATAAATACCTTCCCTCAGGGATCTTGTGCTTAAGTCTAGGTGGGGGCGTCACTCTATTTAGAGAGTAGGTCAACACTCTGCCTTTCTACAGAAACAGGACAGTGCTTCAATTTCCCCTTGATCCCCTTAGAGAGCTGATACTGGAAAGAGAGAGACCCATTACCCTAGACGTCATCATCACTGTCATGTGGATGGAGACAGTGCCCTTTGAGTAGTTGGCATTAAAGCAGACATGGAGCATGGTGGGGTAGCTCTGGCTGTCACACATGTCCCTTGCTGAACGCTGCTTCAGACACCAGACTCTTCCCCCCTAGAAAGATGGCGCTTTCCTGCTCCAGGCTGGGGCTCTGTCCACTTTGAGGAGTTTCTTTAAAGATGTTACCTTACCCTGGCTTGTCTCTTAAGTAAAAGGACTGGGGGAAGTCGGCCATTCACACAGATCAGGTTTGGAGCATGCTGTGACTTAGGAAAGGCTTTACAAATTCATTTTACTCTGAATCCAGATCACTGATAATCCTGCATCTTGCCATCTGTCTTACTTTCATTCTAAGTGTAGCATGACCTCTGAAAGGAAGCAGCGTGTTTGGAGAGCTAGTAACACCATGAGTAATGTCACCGATGGCGATGGTCACCAGCTCAGGTAGATGGCCTGCTCTGTGACAGGCACAGCGTGACACACCTCAGGAAAGGGGAAGTTAGTGGAGAAGACATGAGCGTGGAGTGCAGCTGCAGGGAGAGTGAGAGGTTTAGCATGCCGTCCTCCACTCTTTGCTGCAGATTCCCTTCTGAGCACCGCGGGGAGGCAGTGACACCCACTGGCATCACAGGGACAGTCCCGCAGCTGTCCTTTTTTCAGGCACTGATGGGCTAGGTGTCCTGAAGGACAGCAGATGAATGCATGCAAGGCACATTTCGTGTTCCTCCAGGGTCTGCTCTCACTCGGTTCGCTTGTTTCTAAAAGACGCCTTCCATTGGTGTTGAGACAGCTGGTATAATTGTCTCCTGGCCAATGCCTCTCTCACGTCTTGTCTGTGAATCTCCTTTTCCTTCGTGAGAATTTTAACTCTTCAGCAGGCAGACTATGACTGGGGAGGCTAATGCTTGAGCTATATACTCAGGAAGTTTTTGCATTTAGTTTTGACTCTGCTGCTTGTTATCTGTGGGATTACTTCTTAGGATCCGTTTCCTTGTGTGTAGAATGGGGTTACTGTTGGCACCTCTGGTGTAACTGAAATAATGCACATCGTTCGCATCCAGCATGCCTTTCACTGGAGCTCTACCCAGGTCCGCTCACATCCAGCATGCCTTTCACTGTAGCTCTACCCAGGTCCGCTCATGTGAACAGGTTGGGTGCTTTCTGCTTTTACGGTATTTTCTCACCAGTGCCAGCTCTGTGTCAAGCCTTTGAGACCAGAAACAAGAGTGCTGTGCTGTGTGATAAAGGTGGCCATCTGCCTAAAAGGGTAGATCTTGGTTTGGCAAGGTTTCCCATCCATATCTTCTCTCAAAAACCAGCAACAGGAATCACTTTGAGACATGCTTGGGACTTCCCCCAAGGTGATCAGGCCAGATTTTGATACTTTCTTTAAAATCTGCCTTTAGAAAGACACAGCCTAATTTTATTTCTGGGGAATCATTTTCTCTATATCATATCATAACTCTGATAAAGATAATTATACCCTAGTGTCTAAAAGCAATTATGTGCTTGATTAAGCACATACATGTTGTTTGGTCCTTGTGTATTTATATTTTCTTCAAATTGAAATATACTCTCAACTGTACATTCCCATGAAGGTCCTAGAAACTTGAGGACGTTACCAATTGTATAGTTTTCTCTCCTATTTTGGTGTCTGTGTATTTTTTTTTTTTTGTACGAACATAAAAGGGTACTTAGAACCCTGTTGGAACAAAAACCAGGAGGAAATGCCAGCTAAAGGAAGGATTGTTCTATTTTTATTGATAGGGTAAGGGAGGTAGTGACTGAATTCCCCCTATGTGGGAGGATATCTTTTCTGCTAAATAAGAAAGGCAGTAATTTTTTACTGTTAACTTTGGAAGTTTACACTAGATGGAAGGATGACATTCCTCTAGTGTGTGGGGTAGGGGGTGTTGAGCAAGAGCAAAGATCTCATGGGTATTGGGAAATTGCTTCCTGAAAATATTAAAGGGTACTGTGGCAAAGTGGCTGGCTATCTGCTGATAATTCATGCTCATCTTTCACAATAAATTCAAATACCCAATAAATAACTGCCCAGCTAGGGACACATTTCCAGCATATCTTTTATCTAAGCAGTGAGATGTGATTGAGTTCCCCCCAGTGAAAATGTGGGAAGAAGTGATAGGTCACTTTGAGGACCAGCTCCTAAAATTCCCTCTGGGATCCTCTATACTTCTCCCTTCCCCCACCCTCCCATTGACCCTCGCTTGACCTTGGAAGCTGTATGTTGAATTTGGTGAAGTTCTTAGGTCCCTGAATGACTTTGTGGATCAAAACCACCCCCACTCCTTCCTGCTGTTCCTTATGACATTGCCTATAATGTGGGCATGTCTGTTATAGCAGCTAGTGATGCCTAAAATAATAGTGATGGGTATTTGCATCTGGTGTGAATTGAGTCCTTACTGAGAGCAAAGATTTGGATTTTGGACCAATGGTGCTTAACATTTGGCAATAATAGCTTATGAAATGTAAGTAGTAGGTTCACCCAGTGCTAAGACCTTTACCGGTCTTATCTCCTTTCATCTTCCTTCCAGTAGTCTGTTCTGTATCAGTCAGGGAGGGCTACATGATGCTCTCATAACAAACAACCCTGAAATCTCCATGACATAACTGAACACAGGTTGATTGCTTGCTCATGGAAGTACACTTGAGGGTCTGAGTCCCTCTATAGGGAAGCTTTCCTCCATGTGTTCGCTCAGTATTCCTAGTGTCTTATACTTAAGGAACCTCCATGCTGATTACTGTTTTCACACCACCCAGGGAGAAATTGGCCTGGTAGTCTTACACTGGCTGTTGAATGCTTTGGCTGGGAAGTGATACACTTCACTTTCCCAAATCTTATTGGCCAGAACTAGTCATATGGCCTGCACTGTCCTTTTGTACCCTTCCCAGAAGAAAGGGAAATCAGCTGGTGGAGCGGGCAAGACAATTGTTGTTGACAAATTACAGATGACAGAACTGTAGCACTGACAGCTTCATTAACTTGGACAAGATTTCCCAACTAGTAAAAGACAGGCTTCATCATGAAGGATGTTACTCAGGAGTGATCATTTTACTTACTAGTCATTTGTTGAATTCTTTCTTCATCTTACAACACCAAATGAGATGATGTCCTTGTCCTCAAGAATCTTACCATTTCGTGCTGGAGACAAATAAGTGGACCAAGCTGTTAACTGCATTCTGACCACTGGTAGATATTAAACAATACCGTTAGTCTTTATGTAGTGATGTGAGGGTCTAAGAAAACTCTTGCAGGTCCCTGCAAAACCCCTTTTCAGGGACACAAGAGTCCTGGCCTGAAATGGACAATGGTGTAAGAGTCTGAGTGCAGGGTAGGGGGAAGTTAGCACAAGTAATGTCCTTGAAATATACCAGTAGGGAGCTAGTATTTCTTGATTCATTACCTTATGGATGGACGGTGTTCTCTTCTCTCTGTCTTTGGCTGGGTAGTTAATGGAGCACTGATGTGCTTCTAAGGGTGTTTAGAAGAAATAAATAAAGATCCATAGGAAAAATGAAGCTATTTTGCATTTTATTCAGCACAAACATTTTATCCTGAACCTCACTTACTGTGTTGATGGAAGAATATCCGCTATGGGGTGTGTGTGAGAGACAGACAGACAGACAAACAGAAGGAGACAGAAGTTGAGAGAGAAAGAGAGATGTGGGGAAGAGAGCGAGAATGGGAGGGAGAGAGAAAGTAAAGAGAAAGAGACAGGGAGAGAGACAAATGGAGAGAGAAAGAGAAACAGAAAGAAAGTGAATTTTCCTATTTCCTCTTGATTGCGGCTCAGGTCGTCATCTCAGGGCCGGCTCCCTCCTTAGTTGGGAGTCTGCTGGAGATTCTCCCTTTCTCTCTTCTCCTTCCCCCGCCCCTGCATTCATGCTCTTGCTCTCACTCTCTAAAGTAAATAAATAAATCTTAAAAAAAATAAAAATAAAAATACATTTCCTAGTTACTAAAAAAAAGGCTTTGCTCAGAAATGAGGCTACTGACATCATGTCTTTTCACCTACTTTGTTTTTACCTCAATATCTTTTTACGCCAAACTCTTTACCCTTAGTACTTTTTAAAGCACAAATTCTATGTGTAGTTTCGTGGACATGTCTACCTATTAAGGAATTACATCCTTTGACTTTTTCCATCACAAATTTGATTTGCTTCAGTCTGCTGATAACTATTTCCAGGTAATTTTGAGTAAAAACAGCAATGCCAATTTTCTGGAGAGGAATGCTACTTCCTAATTATGTGGTCATTGAATAGCTGAGCATTAAGCCTCACCGATATGCAAAGCCACAGTAATAAACACCATGCAAGATTAAAAGCTCCCAAAGACATAATCCCTTATGGTCCCTTTCATAATCATACAAATAAAGAAAAAGGAAATAAATACATGTTTTCTCAATACTACCAAACCAGAAATGTCACAGGAAGGGTGAGTAATAAGGGCTATACTGAGGGACCACTCTTTGTTAAGCCACTTTTGTGAAATATATAAAATAAAGCCAAACACAGACCTGCAAGATAGGTATTAGTATTCTTACCACATTCTGGTGATGTGAGGAGACCAGTTGAGGCTTAGAGAGGTTCAGTAAGTTCCCTGGACCCACACAACTGATCCACTTCTAGAGCTGAGTTCAAACCCACATTTTGTTACACCCAAAGCCTATGTGCTTCCAAACATGTCTTAATGGAATTGAATTTTTACAGGGAGAGAATTAAAATGAACAGAGCCACAGTTCCCTGGGCATCTCATTTGGGTGTTTTGCCCTTTTCCCTCCAGAGGTAATACTTGCAGAGGCAGTATTTAAAGAATATGTTTTGCTTTTGATGATGGATGTCTGATCTTAGAAGGTTGCCCCAAATGTTTCTCCAACCTCATTTTCTTTTTCCTCCTCTCCTTTGCCCCTGCCTTCCATGGTGTGCTGATTAATTTAAAGCTACAGACCGAAAGCCAGTGGGGGGCTCTATGTGCCATGACCATCCCTCATGAAGCCTCTTCTGTTGGGGTTTCCAGGCCTGCAGAAGCTGTCCCTTTGGTGGGTAACAAAGTCTAGCTGTGCTTTAGAATTTATCTCCTACCTAGGTGCTATCCCTTTGCTTTCCGAAGACTCCTGTTAAACACAAACCCAATACTCTTGCCTTCCTCTTTGGCAGAGCTAGTGGTTATTTATGAGTGTCCTTGTGGGCTGTTTGTCTTGCTGCTTTTGCTCTTGAAAGCTGGCACAGGGCTCCCTCCCCCAGTCATGTAGACTGCTGCTTTGGGAAAGAAGTCTTGCCCTTTCCCTTCAGAGCCCTGCCAGGTTCCCAGAGGGCCCGGCTGAGGTGAAGCAAACAGCAAGTGCTGATTAGGGACAGGCCCTTCCCTTGCAGAAGGCAGATATCGATCTTGCCATTTCAGTCCTGTTGCCTCTCTCTGAAAATACTACACCGCCTTCTCATAAACAGGTGACCTATTGATTCCCCAGCTGCTGATGAGGCCTCCCTCATGTGTCCTGGTTAGCTCATTAATGAGGGACTCTCAGCTGGGTTTATGGAGGTCATCTGGAACTAAAGGTAGGTTTTACCGGAGACTCTCAAACTTTGTAAAAATTGGATACATGCCCCAAATTCTTAGCTTTGCTGTTATGTTCCTCCAGAAAGCAATTGTTGATTATATATCTAACACAATCAGAGATATTTCAAGAGTTTCTTTTGCCCCAGGCATTCATATACGCCAGTCATTCTCAATGAAGTTACTTTTGCACCTTCTACCTCCCCATCTGTGGGACATTTGTCAATGTTTGGAGATATTTTTGGTTGTCACAACTTGGGGGAGTGTTGCTACTGGCATCTAGTGGGTGAAAGCCAGGGTTGCTGCTAGACAGCCTTCCTATAAGGCACAGGACAGCCCTTTCCACAACAAAGAATTATCTGGCCCAAAATGTCAAGGTTGAGAAAACTTGATATAAGTTATTAATTAAAGTGCACCCAAATTTAATATAAAATACAATTTTAATACAGCATAATGTTGAAAGAGGTTTTTTATATTCTTGCTATGAAAGTGAATTAACTCTTAATAACCCATTTAATTGATGATTAGTTATTATTTCTCAGCAATTGTCCCATAAACTTGGGAATTCCTATAAGAGGAATAAACAACATACAACTTGTCTTCTAATGTCATAAAATATTTATGAATCCAAATTTAACACTTAATGATGATGATATAATGCTGCATTTTGGAGAAATATAATTAAGCAGGTAATAATTTTGACTTTGCTGCTTCAAATGTTAGAGCTAATAATTTTTTTCCTTTAATTTGGTTGCCCTTGGAACTCAATGGTCCAATGCTACATACAGTCAGGTGGATGAAAAGTCCTTGAACCCATCAATCTTGGACCTCCAGTCCAAGTCAGGGCTTATGAAATTCATTGTAATACTTAAATTATGACATCGTAGGCCAATATTTGCTCCACTGTCGGAATAGTCATCTCTCAAAGCACCTCTAGTTGTTTTAGGGTGTCCTTAAAAAGGCATCCCACATGTACCAACAAACTAGTCTGCCAACTGCCATCACCGCAGAGAGATTCTTTATTCATGGTAGGGTAATAATTTCTAATGTCTTCTCTTGGGCTTTTAGAATATAGTCATCCCTTTGCCCACGAATCTATAGGATCTGCTGCTGCTCTCCAGCCTCGCCTCATGTCACTCTACCCCTCAGGTCAGTGTTCTAACTTGTCTTCTGTTGCATCTTGCTCCTCTGCATGAAGCACTGTTCTATCCTGCTGCCTCCCTGTTCAATATCTGGCCCTGTCTCTTTCTTTATATCCCTACATCCATGATACCTCATCAATGAGACCTTCCTTGACTTACTCAGTCCTTCGTTAAATTAGATCTTCCCTCAGATGTGCCTACAGCACCATGTAATTCTGTGTTAGTGCACATGATTATTTTACTAATAACCAGTCAAATCCAAGCCTTATAACATTTTGGAACATGTGTGTTGTTTTCTGCTATTTCTTCTATGCTTAGCAAAGGGGCTGGAACACACTGGGAAAGTGAAACATACTGACTGAGTGAATACATGAATGAACAAATGAACACGGTGATGGGAGTAATCTTAAGAAGGGCATCTAGTGAAGGAAGCTTGTGGAACTCATCCACAAATTCAAAGATGGCCTAGACCTAGAACAGAGGTTCCAAGCGTGCAGGGACTATTGGTAAAAATATGGCACCAGAAGGACTGTTGTTATCGGTGGTTCTTGCTCTGTCTTTCTCCCTCTCACCCTCACCCTACATCTCTCTTAGGAATTGACTCCATTCTCAGGTGGGTTCTCCCTCCAAGATGTCAGATGGCTAACCAACAGAGACAGGCTTTCTCCACTCAGAACACCAGCTGGGCAATAGAGGTCTCCTTTCCTGGTCAATCCAGCAGAAGGCCCAACAGAAGTTCTGATTGGTCCTGGAACGAGTCAGTCACTGTGGCCAGAATATGCGATGCTATGATTAGCCAGCTTGGAACACTGATACATCCTCTGAACCAGGACTTAACTGCACCCAAACTCCTGGTCTGAGACTGGGAAAGGGTGGATCCCTCCAGCAATGGGCCTGCTGATACCAAACAAGTGGAATGATAACTGGGCAAAGAACCAGTGTCTGCTCGTTAAACCACCTCACTGCTAAGTTTTGGGGAGAGCATCTCACACCAGCCTCCATGTATGAACAACATTTAGTCAATGGAGGAAATAACTAGAGCTAACTAGGTTCCATTTTACATTTTATTTCTTTCCTCCACGTAATTGTGATTGGGGAGAGCATCTTGTTACCTGTTTCCTTTCTAATTGGATTCTTCCCATTCTTTGTAACTCTTAGTTCTTTGCTCTCTGGCTGGTTTTGTCAAGGTAACTAGGCATTTTAAATCACAGTGTAATTTCTGGTAGCTCAGAAAACTGAACCAAAGTAGTAACTTTTAATAGGTCAATTACATTATTTTTCAGCAGCCTGCTACAGCCTAATGAAACTGCAGTTTAATTAGGTTGGTGTGATGCCAAAATAAATGTTTCATTCCCAGCTTGTTTTATTTACTCATTGAAAAGCAGGGGAATCTACAAATAATCGGATTGGAAAATGTTAAAGGCTAATGAGTTTGGCTGCACTTGTTTATAAAGAAAGGCGATTGTATCACTGTTAGTCCAGTTTGGTAAATGAGAAAGCTATAAACTTAAATAAAATAAAATTAAAACAACAAATTTTTTTTTAACTTGGGATTCCTGAGTTGAGGGCTCTTAAAAAAAAAAGTGAATAAATCACAAATACTAAAAGATTGTTCAGAAGGAAACATAACTGTCATCTTCCCCTGATGTGCTTGGTGTTCCTACTGTGTGACAGGCATTTTGCCCGGTGTAACCACATCTATTTTCTCAATAGACCATGACAGCAATCCTGCGAGATGGAGTTTTAGGGTCCAGCAAAGGTGGTATTCTGGATGTGATCAACACATCCACCATTTTGACTTAAATGAGACCGGTATGTGAGGGTAGCAGCCTTCTTAGGCTCTTTCCTTTTAAAATACCACACACCCAAAGATCTCCCAGTTACTCCTAGTCTCCCACCTTCAGCTGGAAGGTGGTAATTCTTCCCCACCAAGGCAGCGCCAGTCTAGTACTGATCCCTGAAGGGTTGTGGCAAACCGGAATGGTTTTGCCTGCAGCCTCCAGCAGATCCCCCACAAGCTGGGCTTTAGCTTCAGCAACAGATGAGGATGTTTGGCCATTATCTCCCTTCCTGAGGCAAGGATTATGCACTGTGGTGAAAATTACTGCAACTTCCCTCCACCTTACTTAGATAAAGGGGAATCAAGTACTTAAACTGAAGCAAAAGAGCCAGCAAACAGGATTCCTAAACTGAGTGACCTCTGGCAAGGGCTCTGTAGGTGTCACTTCTGCTTCTTACAAGTGGGGAGAGGCTCCCTGTCTCTAGATGCCTTAAATATACACAGTGGTCAGAACCTTAACAGAGACATTCTCATGGAAAGGGGGGGTAAAAATCATTCTAGGGCAGTGCACTAGGTTATCCTAGTGTTCTCTGGGTGTTTTTCCTAAGCACCTCCCTATTAGGCAGTCATCATCTGTCCTGTCTTAGAGAAAACCTTTATCATCACACCTTTGTGAAGTAAAAGATATTCTCACAGTGCCGTCATTCAGCATTTAAAATATACATGTTTACTGTGTGAAGAATAGCTCCTTCACGCTCTTGAAAACTTTGGAATCTTCTCTTCCTTGCTTGGCATTGATTTTGACTTTATTTCAATTTTAATTCTAAGGTTGACTTGTATTCCCTGTCCCTTTTGAATAGAATCATAGATCCCCCATGTCACACTCAAAATAAATGTTTCAAGTCCCATTTTTCATCTTGACATGTTTTGGAAGGCTCTTGCCTTTGTGACTTTGAGCTCTGTTTAATTCCCTCCAATGGTCTGCATGGGGCATTTCCACTCCTTTGATTGTGCTATGTTAGATCAAAGATACAAACCTTTTCTGTTCAAGAATAATGTGGTAAACAATGGTGAATGCTCAGAATGATAAATATTTGCTCCTAAAATCATGCATCTGTTTGCTGCAGTTCAAAGGGAACAAAAACAGATGTACTCTCATTGGCCATCACTGCAAAACTAATTCAGATTTTTTTTTCCTCTGATGCTCAGACAATTTAGGCAGAAGTCTGTGCAATGATACTGAGAATTTTAGGGGAAGTTCTATAAAATAGGTATTTGTGAGTATTGCAGACATTACATTGTATGTAATTCTTTCTCTTCTAATTGAAGGGTCTACAGATAGCTTTAAACTATAGGCTTTCACTTTTAAAACAGTGGGATACATTTTCCCCAACACGTGAAATTATATACTACAGTATGTAAAACAGATATTAGCTGTATTTGAGAGTAAACATTTATATTTCACTTGAAATTTGTAACGTTTTCCTATACACCCATTGTCAAAAACAATGAGTCTGTTATGATAAATTTAGACATTTAAAATCAGGTGATACTGATTTGTTCAGAAGGAAACATAACTGTCATCTTCAGCTGTAGGCTGAAGGTAGCTGTATGTGTGTTCAGCCTACAGTATCAGGAAAATCCCAATTCAATGAGAAAGGTAAATGTGAGAGCAACAACTTCCTTTAACAGACCACCCTGCATTCTCAAGGGTATTCTTTATTATACAGAGATAACTGAAGAACTGTTTATTTCTAAAATGCCCACAAAATGAATTAAACTAGCATGAATCCAGTAGTTATCTCCAATGTGTTGTGATTTTGTGTATCACACCTCTGTGACTTTCTCTTACTCTTTCTATTAATCAGAGATCTTTTGGGTGGTCAATGACATACATCCACCTTGAACTGGCTTAAGAAAAAAGAAATACTGGCTTAAGTTATTGAAACATCTAGATATATAGCAGTTTGGGAACAAGGCTGAATCAGGATGCACGAGGAATGTTGCCCAAGTATCTCCTCCTGCAATTACACATTCCCCTGTATTGGCTGTATTCTCAGGCTGTTCCCTAGAAATAGCAAGATGGCTACCAACAGGTACAAACTTATATCCCAACAGCTCAGGAGCCCGGTGGCAGAGAGAACCTAATTTCAGTGGTCACCCATCTTAAGAAGCAACGTTTTGGGTGAGACTCATCATAACCATATGGACTGATTGTAGGGAAAGGGAAAGGGAAAGGGTTGTTTCAAGGAGTCCTTTTTTTTTGTTTTTATTTTGAAAGGTTTTATTTATTTATTTGAGAGAGAGAGAGATAGCCAGAGAGACTGTGAACGGGGGCAGGGAGAGGGAGAAGCAGACTCCCCAGTGAGCAGGGAGCCCGATGTGGGGCTCAATCCCAGGACCCCAGGATCATGACGTAAGTCAAAGGCAGACATATAACCAACTGAGCCATCCAGGCACCCCTTCAAGGAGTCTTAATGTTAGAAGAAACTAAAGGCATGATGGACAAGTAAATCCTAGAACTGTACTATAATACAGGTTTTTAATGTAAAAACTATAAAAATGATTTTTTAAGGAAAAAGTATCTTTTCTTTCCAAACTTTTTTTTTTTTTTAAGTAATCTCTACGCTCAACATGGGGCTTGAACTCATGACCCCAAGATCAAGAGTTGCATGCTCTACGGACTGAGCCAGCCAGGTGCCCCTCTTTCTAAACTTTTAAAATTTAAACCTGCAGAAAAATTTAAAGTATAGTGAAGACCCATGTAGCTTTCACCTAGACTCACTGATTGTTAACATTCTGTGACATTGACCTTCTCTTTTTCTCTCTCTCCGTTATATATATTGCACTATTTAAAAATTGCAGGCACCATGAATACCTCATGCCTAAAGATTTCACCATGCATCTCTTAAAAACAAGGGTATTTTCTAAACCACAATACAATTATTATTATTTTAATCCAGGGTACAATTAAGGAATATATGCATTGCTTTTGTCTTCTTTCTTTCTCACCTTTGATCTAGAAAAGTCTCCCTACCATTTTTTTTTTTTAATCTTCTATAGTACTGACATTTCTGAACAGTCCTGGATGATTTCCTTGCAGGATGTTTCAAAATCAGGATTTACTTGACTGTTTCCCCACAGTTAGATTCAGCTTCATCATTTTGTCATGGGCACTACATGGTCAGTGATGTTGACTGTATCCCACTGCATCTTATCTGGAGATACTTTATGTCTTTTGCCCCACTGTTGATGACAGTAAAGTTGATCACTTGGTAACTGGCAGATCTCCCCAGAATAAACTAGTGTAGTAATTAGGAACTAACCTGGGGGGTGCCTGGGTAATTCAGTCTGTTAAGCATAGGACTCTTGGTTTTGGCTCAGGTCATGATCTCAGGATCCTGAGATCAAGCCCCACATTGGGTGCTGTGCTGGGCATGGAGCCTGTTTAGGATTCTCTCTCCCCCGCCTCTGCTCCTTGCTCTCTCTCTCTCTTAGAAAAAAAAAATGTTAACTGTACCCCTTCAGCAGAACCATAGCACCAAGTTGGAATATCACTGCCAGGAAAAAAATATATACTTTGAGAGTATTTGGCAAAAATGAGAGAACTCTACCTGTAGCTACAGCATGAGTTTGAAGAAAAATATCAGTAATGACTGAGGTCACAACTTACTCCCCTTCTTTTAACAGCATTTGGAAGACTAAGAAGTAGTTCTAAGTCTTGGCTGAGAATCTTAAAGAAAGAAAAGGAAAGAGAAAAGGAAGGTACAACTGGAATAATGACAATGAGGAGAAGAATGAGGGGGCCTGGGTGGCTCAGTTGGTTAAGTCTCCAACTCTTGGTTTCAGCTCAGGTCATGATCTCAGGATCCTGAGATCAAGTCCCAAGTTCAGCTTTGCACTCAGCTGGGAGTCTCCTTGAAAATTCTCTCCCTCTGCCCTGCCCCCTCTCCCTCCCCACTCTCTCTTTCTCTTTCTGTCTCTCTTTCTAAAATAAATAAATCTTAAAGAAAGAGAAGAATGAAAAGGTTGAGTACTTGCTGACATTTTTTTCCCCAGCATTAAATACTCAGAAGTGTGGAGAACTTTTATTTTATCTCCACGTGGCATATTTAAACTCTCCTTGTTTAGAATTTCAAGAGTGACTACTTTTCCTTTGATTTGGTTCGATTATCTTTCATGATCTCAGAAATTGTACTTTCCTCTCCCTTTCAGACTAAGAAAGTCCTTAGCCAAATGGCCTCAACCATTGGATTTGCCTGTAGGTGTCATTCATTTGTGTTGTTTCTTTTTCCTCCCCTGGGGTTTTTCAATAGTGCTTCCTTTCAATCAAAAGCTAATTTTCTTTGTGTGTGTAGGTGGTGTAGAATTCCAAGCTTTTACACAGTAGCAGGCCTGTATTTGATGTACCTGGTTCAGAGACAATTGTCCTTTATAGCTTTCACAAGTAAATTCAATGAAAGCCCCATGCGACTGGTTTGTAACTCATTTAGTGGAGAGTTCTACAGAATTATTTCACAAAGCAGTTTCAGCTTAAGAAGCTAAATTGGCTTTATTGTGCCTAGCTGGAGGCCTCTTCATCTCTGAATTCAGAGGATATTTACATGCATACCGGGAATCTTTCTAGAAAATGGGAAGGGGAAGTGTCTGCAGGTGTAAATTTCCTCAACTTCCTCTGCGCTCTCTTCAAAGGGTCCAGGGATGGCTGCATTTGATTTAGTGCTCTCATTTGTTTCATGATACAGGAACATGCATGCCATATCGTTGGGTGCATTTTTATGGCAAGAATCACACTACTCTAAGAAATATCCCGTGGCACAATGGGTCATGCATCTGCACATTTAGCTTAGTGTAGTTATTAAAGAACCTGGGGTCATACTAGTGAGTCCAAATGCTGACCCCACCACTTAATCATTTTCATTACCTTGGGAAGTTACACAACCTCTCTGAGCTTGGTTTTGGCATTTATAAGAAGCAGATGAAGGGCCTCAGTGGGTAGACTGTGCAGCTCTTGATCTCAGGGTCGTGAGTTTGAGCCCCATGTTGGGTGTAGAGATTGCTTAAATAAACTTAAAAAAAAGCAGATCGATATAAATGTGTGCTAGACAGGGTAAGCTAGGATATGTTGCAGTAACGATCAACCCCATAGTTCAGTAGCTTCAAATAATAAAAGTATTTTCATCAACTCCATGGACTGTGCTTCTTGTCAGACACACTCAAGGATTCAGACTTGTGGAGAAGCCACCATCGAAATTACTGCTGGTCACCTTAGCAGGGGGAGAAAGAGTCTTCTGGAGGGTATTGTGCCAAAATTCATGCTCAGGTGAGAGGTGGCACACAGGAGTTCTGCTCATAGCTCATTGGCCAACATAGATCATAGAGTACTGCCAAACCACAGAGGGTCAGGCATTACAATCTTACAATGTGTTCAGGGGCTGAGAGCTCCCAGTGATAGTGAGCCATGTCAGTCACTGCCACACAAACTTATTTCATGAGTTGTTAGGAGGCTTAAATGAGCTAATTGATGGAGAATATTGATACAGTGTCTGGTCACACAGTAAGTGCACAATGAAATACATTCGTTGTTGCTGCTGATTGTCATTATTTATATTAGCTCATCTTTTCTGTTCTTGACAACAATGATTCAGAAGTGTGGGAATTTTAAGGATGTTACAGAGAGTTTAGAATTCATAGAGTCCCAGTAGAACATGTCAGCAATGAGGAAGCTGAAACCAGACATTGAGTCACATTTATACTAAAATACTGAGAGTAGAAGCCAGATTTCCAGGCTGGTAGTTCAGGCCTTCTTTCCTCTTTTGGCACAAATAGCTCCACTTAAAAGGGGGGTGGGGGAAGGATGTACTGACTCTCCTCTTCAGAATGTATCTCCATTTACATAAGGATTATTGTATTTGCATACAACACTGGTCTTCGCTGCTTTGCTTAGTTGGCTCCCTCATCCTTTAGATTCTTGCTATGACATCATTTTCTCAGGGAAGTCATGTCTGACACCCCAGCCAGACCAGATGAAACCCACTATGAGATGCCTCTTTTTTTAGCACGCATAGCAGTTTCAGTTTGGCATATATTTGTGGAATTAATTCATTGATTTCCATCTCCCTTATGAGATTCTAACTTCCATGAAATGACTTTATTTTCGTTCATCATTAATTCCTAAGATCTAGTACAGTTCTGACACATAGTTGGTACTCCATACATATGTATTGAATGAATAAATGGGTGAATGAGTGGATAGCATTTTGTTGGTATAGCAATCTTATCTCCTTCTTTGAAATATAACTGGATTTACACCTACACACAAACCCACAAGCACAACCACATGTGCTCTCAAACAAAATCCAAAACATTTTGGAGCCACAGTTTTGAGGATGTGTCTACTTTGTAGAATCAGATATACCTATTTTCCTAAACAGAAGGATATGGACAAGTTAGTATCCAGGCACTCAGAATGTCTCCTCACTGTTTCTGTGTCCCTTTGGTTGTCATTTCTTCAACTGCTGGCCTCAAAGAAGAAAGTGTGTAATGTGTGGCAATGTAACCACACCAACATAAGTCTGCTCCTTGGTGAGTCATAGATAGACCAGGGGAAGTTGTTGTACAAAATAAACTTTATTTGCAGCAAATAAGATCATGGGGAATAACTTCCAAAGCCGTGATTCCTCAAGCAAGGGTGAACAGGTTCCTTTTATTTAGAGTTAGGATAAATATTTAAAAAGGGAATCCTTGTCCTCTAAGTACAGGTGGCATAAGGTCCGTGCCTATACAAACGTATGTTATGTAAGTGAGGCTTTTGCTCCTCCTTGTGCTGAGATTTTAGTATTACAATGAGGTAAATGTAAACATTGGTCATTCTAGAGGTTGTTCCATGGTCTACCTGCATGCACAGGAGCAGCTGGGGGTTATGCTTCAAACTGGTCTGGGCTGGCTTGAAGTCTTGTCAGGGAAGTTGCTATTGCTTGAGAGGTGGTTTTTGTTTCCAATTGCTGGAGTTAACAGATAAACTGGAAAGAAGAGCTTAAGGAAAAATGTGGGACAAAGGTCGGCAAGTAAAAGCAGGTGGGCAGTGAAGGTCATGTCTTGGGGTCTAGCTGGTGACAGCTGTGGTTCTCAGACTTTGGGATTTCACACATCCATAAAATTTGTAAAAAAATAAAAATAAAAAATGTGGGAGGGAACCAAAAAGCAGAAATAGAGCTAGCATCATTTTGTCTTTCCTGAAAAGATAATCATCCACTGCATCACAATGTCATAAAACAGAAGACAATTTGGGGTGCCTGGGTGTCTTAGTCAGTCGAGCGTCTGCCTTTGGCTCAGGTCATCATCTCAGGAGTCCTGGGATCTATCCCTGTGTTGGGCTCCTTGCTCAGTGGGGAGTCTGCTTCTCCCCGCCCCCACTCATGCTTGTGGTCTCTCTCATAAATAAATAAAATCTTTTAAAAAACCAAGACAATGTAAGGTCAAAGAATCAGAAAGGATGTCACCTCAGAATAAAGAAAGGATTGTGCTCAGCCTTGAAAGGAGAGTTGATTTCCTTATACCAAACTATACATGAAAAACATCAATCAATTTTCTTTTTTTTTTTTTAGTTACTCTTTAGTTATTTCTTTCTTTCTTTCTTTTTTTTTTTTTAATAGAGGATTAGTAAAACTTGCTTGTAAACCTTTTCTGGCCTGTGAGTCAGTGTTGGGAACACAGTTGTATTTGATTTCTATTACTATCATAATAAATGCCAAAAGTTTGATGGCTTAAAGCTAAGACAAATGAATTATTTCACAGTTCTGTAGGTCAGATGGCTGGGGCAGTGGTTTGTTTGGGGTGGATTCTCTGGTCTGTGTTTCACAAGACTGGACTCAAGGTATCAGCTTATCTGGGAACTTAGGACCCTCTGAAAGGGAATTTGCTTCCAGGTTCATTCAGCTTATTGGCAAAACTCAATTCCATGTGATCTTGGGACTCAAATCCCTGATTCCTTGCTGGCTGTTGGCCAAGGATTTTTTGTCAGCTGGTAGAGGTCACCCACATTTCTTGGCTCGTGGCCTCTTCTGCCTTCAAAGCCAGCAGTTATGAGTCAAACTCTTCTCGTGCTCCGATCTCCCCTTCTTTCTCAACTGCCTTACCTACTGCCAGAGAATGTTCCCTTGGTTTAAGGGTTTGTGAGATTACATTAGATGTAATCCATGATAATCTCCCTATGTTAAATTCTGTAACCTTAATTATATGTGAGTCCCCTTTGCCATGTTATGTAACATACTCACAGGTTCCAGGGCTTAGGGGACCACTCAGCCCACCATGGCAGGTAAGATGCAGGCCTGAGAGGTTGCTCTTGGCCACTAGTATGGGGAGCAATTTGCACCCCATTTGTTCTCTGTGTTAGTAACTGATACACACGCATACATTTCAATCTATATAAGCTTTGCAGGGGTGCCTGGGTGGCTCAGTTCGTTAAGTGACTGACTCTTGATTTTGGTTCAGGTCATGATCTCAGGGTCCTGGGCTTGATCCTGGCATTGGGCTCCATGCTTAGCACGGATTCTGCTTGGGATTCTTTCTCTCCCTCTCGCTCTGCCCCCCCCCCCCGCTTGCATGGTCTCTCTCTAAAATAAATTTAAAAAATCTTAAATGAGCTTTGCAGATGCACACCTAGCCAACACTGGATTCCTGCATGAATCTTTGGGTGAAAATGAAGGTGAAGTAGTAAGTGCCATGATTGCACTAGGATACCTTTAAGAGTGGGTACACTGTGCATAGTATGTAGTAAATATATCATCACTGAGGGAGCTCTGTGTTCAGTACATTATTCAGAACTCCTTCTATAAAGAACAGTACAGACTCTCCCTGCCTGAGTTCCTGGCAGTGGGGCAGGGACTATTGAGGCACTGGGACCGCTTCACTAGCTTTTGTCAGGTGCTAGAAACTACTCCTCTTTCAGTCTGGGTCTTAGCTGCTGTGACACACAGCACTGAAGTCCTTACCTACCTGTTTCTAGTAAAGGAAACAGGTTCCCTCAAGAGCAACCTCTCAGGCCTGCATCTTACCTGCCATGGTGGGCTGAGTGGTCGCCTAAGCCCTGGAACCTGTGAATATGTTACATAACATGGCAAAGGGGACTCACATATAATTAAGGTTACAGAATTTAATTTTTGTTCCCTCTGCAGCGCAGTTTCTATCCTTAACTTGTACCATGATGTTTAACTTGAAAATTGCCCAGAAGGTAGGATCTAAAATGCAAAATAAAGAAGACGACATATTTTAAATGCATTTAACAAAGCTCACTACTAAAGGTAAGATTAGCAGATCATCCTGTACATCCAGACATCCTTTTGAAGGGATTTGGAAAATCAGATCAGAAAAATGCATTTGCTTTGTGAAACTGGGTTTTTATATTTCTAACTCTTTCAACTGTGGATAGAGAATTAACTCACCTTCCCTGAGTACCTACTATGTGCTGCGTGTCTTCAAAACCCTCCTATTATCTAATTATATAGTTATTAATTATATAACTTAACATTTTTATACTGTTTCACATACATGAAATTGGAGATTCACAGAGATTAACCACATGCCACAGGTCACGGGGTAGAAAGATTCACTAAGTCTGTATTTCAAATGCATCTCTCTAAATTTCTTCTCTTCTGTTCCTTCTCTAGCGTTACTTTGCAGTATTTCAATATAGAAAGATTGAACTGGAAGAATAATAGCTACCAGTTAACTAGGCTCCTCTAGGGTCCTGAGCAGCAAGCTGAAGTTGCACATGTACTAATTATAGTCATCCTCCATGATGAATATTTTTATTTACATATGGGGAAACTGAGGCTCAACTACTAAGTGAGGGGATCTGCACACCTGTCTGGCCCTGCAGGTCATAGTCCCCTGAGCAAGACTCTGTGTGTGTGTGTGTGTGTGTGCACGCGCGCGAACGTGTGCACACACTCCCCCACATGTGCCCAGAGAGCTCCAGAGGCTGATGAAATAGGTCTGTGGGCTTATTCCTATGTAGGCAAATTTACCCTGGACATTAACGTTGCAGTTCCAATTCTCCCACTCACCAAGACAAGCAGCTGAGGAGCCTTCCCCCTCATGGGTTTTTAGAGCATGGGATTGTGGATGGAGAATAGGGGCTGTCCCTGCCCATGCGTCCTTCTTGCTCCAGTGGATCCTTATGCTTTCCGTAGAATATGTTGCTCGGTGTGCCTTGTGAGTTTACCAATGGGTCATTGCAGTGCGTTTAGGCTGAAAAAGAAAGGATTAACATAATATGGAATCATAGAGCAAGGAAATTTTAAGCCTTTCATTTTTCTTATGAGCCTCCTGATTACCTTAAGAGGAAATTTTCAGTTTGGTAATGGTTTACCTTTAATGAAATTTTCCAGTCTTCGTTTTAACAAAGGGAGAGTGAGGCCTTGGGCTGGCAATGGGATCTTGCTACAGCTGATGAACGTTTTTGTTGGGGTTGCTTTTATTTTTATAGTTACCTTCTCTTTATGATAGCATTCCTGTTTGTTAATTTATTGTAGCAATAGAAGAATTCCCTTTTATAATTTTTTAATTTTGCTTATTTGAGTAAAAAAAAAGTGAATTGTTTGGAAGAAGTAATATCTTCTTTTATCTTTTTATTTAACAAAGGTGTACCTTTCGATAGCACCGGGCCACATAGTAAGAGTACTTGGTTAGTAAATAAAAAGACAGGTGGTGTGAGCATATGTCAGATCCCAGGTATGGCAACATTGGGAAGATAGTCCATGACTGATGGAAAACTAGGGAAATGCTTAGGGTATTTGTCTCCCCTTGCCTAGCTTTTTACTGCAATCGCAGACTCCACCCAACCCCGCTGCTTTTGTTTAATTTGGCCTTGAGGATCACTCTTGCTCATTGGAAAGCTACGGCCTCCCTCTTTCTGATGTTGCAGTGTGAATTGAATATGTATTAGCTACACAGGAAACAAGACTGCTTGAGGACACTTGAGTTGATCTGTATCCACAGAAGGTGTCCTTGTCATATTGAAGTGGAGAAGCAATTCATAAGGAATGACAGGGCCTTATCAAGAACAGATAGAGGCACACCCTTTGTCTAGTGAGAAAAGGAAGTGCCGGGGAAGGTGCAGTCCGCAAATAAAAGAGATTTGGTGCCTGGAGGGCAGCAATGTGGAGTTCAGGAATCACAAGAACAATTCACACAGCCATACTTAGTGACCCAAGGAAACAGACCAGATCAAATATTTCACTTGTCCTTAACCATTTCATGAGGAATGCAAGGATGCATGGGTGATTATGAATGGTGGCTGACTTCTCATTTTAGGCTATGATATCTAAAGGGAGTGGTGGGAAACCAGACAGTGAATGCTCTGGGTGAAGAGGCTCCGGAGCTCTAGCAGATTGTTGACACGTAGAGCCATGGGCCAGATCTTATGATTTCCAAGAAAAAAACAAATGTTTTTAACGTGATATCTTCTATTTTCTAATTATTGGTACTAAATCATTTTTTAAACTCTTTGGGCCAACACCAAGGGCGCTCAGGTTGTGCACTGCACAACTCCCAGGGCCCATACACACAAATATTTGTACTCTTTTTTAAGCCTCTTTATTGAGAGTCACATACCATATAATGGTGAGTCACAAAACTCACCCATTTAAAGAATGTAATTCAGTGGTTTTTATTATATTCACTGAGTTGGACAAATATCCATGTAATCTAAATTTAATATATTTTATCACTCTAGAATGAAACCTTGAATCCATTAGTAGTCACTTATCATCCCCCTCACCACATTCAACCCCCAGTCCTAAGCCACCACCATTCTAATTTACATTTCTATCGATTTGCCCATTTTGGATATTTCATATATGTGGAATAATGCAATATGTGGTGTTCTGCGTCTGTTTTTTTTTCCCCAGTTAGCATAGTGTTTTGAAGGTTCCATGTTATAGCACATATCAAAGTTGTATCCATTTTCTGTAGCCAAATAATATTCCATTATATTAATATACCACATTTTGTTTGTACATTATTAGTTGATGGACATTTGGGTTGTTTCTGCTCTTTGGCCATTATGAATAATACTCCTGTGGATATTCATGTACAAGAACTTCTGTGGACATGTTTTCATTTCTCTTGGATATATACCTAGGAATAGAATTTCTGAGTCACATAGTAATTCTGTGTTTAGCATTTTGAAGAATTGCCAAACTGCTTTCCAAAGTGGCTGCTCCATTTTACACTCCCATCATTAATGTCTGAGGGTTGCAATTTCTCCATATCTTTGTCAACACTTATTATAGTCATTCTTTTTGATTGTAGACATTCTAATGGTTGTGAAGTAGTAGATCATTGTGGTTTTGATTTGCATTTCCTTGGCATTAAGTGGTTTTGATTTGCATTTCCTTAATGACTAATGGTATTAAGTATCTTTTTATGTACTTATTGGCTATTTGTCCATCTTTTTTTGTATAAAAGTCTACTGGAATTCTTTATTTTTAAAACTGGGTTTTTATTACTGATTTTGATTATTGAATTATAAGGTTTTTTATACATTCTGGATAGAGGTTTCTTATCACATATATGATTTGAAATATTTTCTCCCATTCCATGGATTGCCTTTTTGCTTTTTAGATAGAACTGTTTACAGTACAAAGTTTTTTATTTCTATGTAGTCCAATTTATCTATTTTTCATTTTATTTGCTTATTCTTTTGGTATTATATATAAGAATTCATTGTCTACCCCAACGCCACAAAGATTTACTCCTGTTTTTTCTCCTACGAGTTGTACGATATCAATTCCAACACTTAGGTTTATGCTCCATTTTGACTTAATTTTTCCATGTGATATGAGATAAGGGTTCTCTTTTATACTTTACACGTGGATAGCCAGTCGTCCCAGCATCCTTTGTTGAAAACACTATTTTGTTCCCATTGCATTGTCTAGGCACTTCATACTAAATTTGACTGTAGGGTGCCTCTTTGTGGTGGTCTATTTGGATAATTTAAATATGTCAAGGTGTACTAATTCTCCCACCTAGCAAAAAAAAATAAGGTTCTGCCAAAGGAGGAGTATTACTCTTGTGTCCCTGCCTTTTTCACTCTACATCAACATTAACTCTGTGACAAGAAAAAGGTAACTGCTAATGAGGATGGAACTTGAAAATAAAAGGCCTGGCTAGAAAAACAACTTGCTTTTTAATGGACTTTCTGATACATTGTATATGTGTGACTTGGACAATCATAAATGCAACTGATTCTAATGGAGTAATTTGAGTTGTAAATCTGACGTGGACTCTGAGCAAAGGTGTTCTTCCTCCTTGGATATATATGTATGCACACACAGACACACACACATACAGTGTCCCCTTGTGTGCAAAATCACCTCTAGTTGGGAATTGCTGATATTAATAGGGTTTTATAGAGATACATAAGTAGATATAGATGTAAATATATATATACATAATATATTCACACACACACACACACACACACACACACACACACACACACACAGCTTTAAATTAAGCATGGCCAGCTACTACTTTCTGCCACTGGTAAAGTTTTCTGAATGAATGGACTCTCAAGAGGGAGACTTACTGGAAAGCCTTTTGTCAACTTGATAAAAATCTGATTTTTTTGTCCTCTACAGTGGCTGTTTGTCACCAGAACCACATCTAGGAATACTGTGTTCTTTTGTTTTTGTGGAGAAATTACAAAAGGAGTTTACATCAACTACATAAAATGTAACCTAGCAAGTTTATAAATTACTAAGGAACATTCTCTAATCTTCACGGAGACTCGCATCCAAGGATAGCCAGAGAAATAGTTTGGTGCATATTCACCCAGACCTTTTTTTTTGCAGTAAGATTTGTCAGTTCTGTATGTTGTAGCACCCCCTTTTCTTTCTCAGCCTCCCATATCCATCTAGAAAAGCCAGATCCTCAATATTGTAGTCTCTTTTGCAACTAGGGACCCCGTTCTGTCTGATGAGACATTAAGAATTAGGAAGTTCAGAGGGAGTATAGCAGATTTTCTTCCAGTTTCAAAGGAATGACCACATGAGGAGCTCACTCTTTGTTTCACTGACCATTGCCTGCTTCTTGGCTTTGGATATGGTATTGATGATTGGAGCCTCCTGTTCATCATGGTACCATGAGGTGAATCCTCAGGATGAAAATCTCTTGGACTCAGGATGGTGGAATGGGAAGTTGGAAAGAGCTTGAGTCCTTGTTGAATCTGAGAGTTGCTGAGAAAGACTAGGCCTGCTTTTTTGTTGTTGTTGTTCTAGAATTTTTAAGACATAATTAGTATTTTTTTGTTTGTTTTTAATTTTTTTATTGTTATGTTAATCACCATACATTACATCATTAGTTTTTGATGCAGTGTTCCATGATTCATTGTTTGTGCATAACACCCAGTGCTCCATGCAGAATATGCCCTCTTTAATACCCATCACCAAGCTAACCCATCCCCCTACCCTCCTCCCCTCTAGAACCCTCAGTTTGTTTTTCAGAGTCCATCATCTCTCATGGTTCATCTCCCCCTCTGACTTACTCCCCTTCATTCTTCCTCTCCTGTTATCTTCTTCTTTTTCTTTTTTCTTAAAATATGTTGCGTTATTTGTTTCAGAAGTACAGATCTGTGATTCAACAGTCTTGCACAATTCACAGCGCACACTGTAGCACATACCCTTCCCAATGTCTATCACCCAGCCACCCCATCCCTCCCACCCCCAACCACTCCAAAAACACTCAGTTTGTTTCCTGAGATTAAGAATTCCTCATATCAGTGAGGTCATATGATACCTGTCTTTCTCTGATTGACTTATTTCACTCAGCATAACACCCTCCAGTTCCATCCACGTCGTTGCAAATGGCAAGATCTCATTCCTTTTGATGGCTGCATAATATTCCATTGTGTATATATACCACTTCTTCTTTATCCATTCATCTGTCGATGGACATATTGGCTCTTTCCACAGTTTGGCTATTGTGGACATTGCTGCTATAAACATTGGGGTGCACGTACCCCTTCGGGTCCCTACATTTGTATCTTTGTGGTAAATACCCAGTAGTGCAATTGCTGGATCGAATGGTAGCTCTAATTTCAACTGTTTGAGGAACCTCCATACTGTTTTCCAGAGTGGTTGCACCAGCTTGCATTCCCACCAACAGTGTAGGAGGGTTCCCCTTTCTCCACATCCCCGCCAACATCTGTCGTTCCCTGACTTGTTAATTTTAGCCATTCTGATGGGTGTGAGATGGTATCTCATTGAGGTTTTGATTTGGATTTCCCTGATGCCGAGCGATGTTGAGCACTTTTTCATGTGCCTGTTGGCCATTTGGATGTCTTCTTTGGAAAAATGTCTGTTCATGTCTTCTGCCCATTTCTTGATTGGATTATTTGTTCTTTGGGTGTTGAGTTTGGTAAGTTCTTTATAGATTTTGGATACTAGCCCTTTATCTGATATGTCATTTGCAAATATTTTCTCCCATTCTGTCGGTTGTCTTTTGGTTTTGTGGACTGTTTCTTTTGCTGTGCAAAAGCTTTTTATCTTGATGAAATCCCAATAGTTCATTTTTGCCCTGGCTTCCCGTGCCTTTGACGATGTTTCTAGGAAGAAGTTGCTGCGGCTGAGGTCGAAGAGGTTGCTACCTGTGTTCTCCTTTAGGATTTGGATGGACTCCTGTCTCACGTTTAGGTCTTTCAACCATTTGGAGTCTATTTTTGTGTGTGGTGTAAGGAAATGGTCCAGTTTCATTCTTCTGCATGTGGCTGTCCAATTTTCCCAACACCATTTGTTGAAGAGACTGTCTTTTTGCCATTGGACATTCTTTCCTGCTTTGTCAAAGATAAGTTGACCATAGAGTTGAGGGTCCATTTCTGGGCTCTCGATTCTGTTCCATTGATCTATGTGTCTGTTTTTGTACCAGTACCATACTGTCTTGATGATGACAGCTTTGTAATAGAGCTGGAAGTCCGGAATTATGATGCCGCCAGCTTTGCTTTTCTTTTTCAATATTCCTCTGGCTGTTCGGGGTCTCTTCTGGTTCCATACAAATTTTAGGATTATTTGTTCCATTTCTTTGAAAAAAGTGGATGGTATTTTGATGGGGATTGCATTGAATGTGTAGATTGCTCTAGGTAGCATTGACATCTTCACAATGTTGGTTCTCCCAATCCATGAGCATGGAACGTTTTTCCATTTCTTTGTGTCTTCTTCAATTTCTTTCATGAGTATTTTATAGTTTTCGGAGTACAGATCCTTTGCCTCTTTGGTTAAATTTATTCCTAGATATCTAATGGTTTTGGGTGCAATTGTAAATGGGATCGACTCCTTGATTTGTCTCTCTTCTGTCTTGTTGGTGTATAGGAATGCCACTGATTTCTGTGCATTGATTTTATATCCTGCTACTTTACTGAATTCCTGGATGAGTTCTAGCAGTTTTGGGGTGGAGTCTTTTGGGTTTTCCACATACAGTATCATATCATCTGCAAAGAGTGAGAGTTTGACTTCCTCTTTGCCGATTTGGATGCCTTTGATTTCTTTTTGTTGTCCGATTGCTGTGGCTAGGACTTCTAATACTATGTTGAATAGCAGTGGTGATAGTGGACATCCCTGCCGCGTTCCTGGCCTTAGGGGAAAAGCTCTCAGCCTTTCCCCATTGAGAATGATATTCGCTGTAGGTTTTTCATAGATGGCTTTTATGATATTGAGGTATGTACCCTCTAACCCTATACTCTGAAGAGTTTTGATCAAGAAAGGATGCTGTCCTTTGTCAAATGCTTTTTCTGCATCTATTGAGAGGATCATATGATTCTTGTTCTTTCTTTTGTTAATGTATTGTATCACGTTGATTGATTTGCGAATGTTGAACCAGCCTTGCAGCCCAGGGATAAATCCCACTTGGTCGTGGTGAATAATCCTTTTAATGTACTGTTGGATCCTATTGGCTAGTATTTTGGTGAGAATGTTTGCATCCATGTTCATCAAGGATATTGGTGTGTAATTCTCCTTTTTGATGGGGTCCTTGTCTGGTTTTGGGATCAAGGTAATGCTGGCCTCATAAAATGAGTTCGGAAGTTTTCCTTCCATTTCTATTTTTTGGAACAGTTTCAGGAGAATAGGTATTAATTCTTCTTTAAATGTCTGATAGAATTTCCCTGGGAAGCCATCTGGCCCTGGGCTCTTGTTTGTTTGTTAATTCTTTCAAAGAACCAGCTCCTAGTTTCGTTGATCTGTTCTACTGTTCTTTTGGTTTCTAGTTCATTGTTTTCTGCTCTGATCTTAATGATTTCTCTTCTCCTGCTGGGTTTAGGCTTTATTTGCTGTTCTTTCTCCAGCTCTTTTAGGTGTAGGGTTAGGTTGTGTATTTGAGACCTTTCTTGTTTCTTGAGAAAGGCTTGTATTGCTATATACTTTCCTCTCAGGACTGCCTTTGCTGTAACCCAAAGATTTTGAACAGTTGTGTTTTCATTTTCATTGGTTTCCATGAATTTTTTAAATTCTTCTTTAATTTCCTGGTTGACCCATTCATTCTTTAGTAGGATGCTCTTTAGCCTCCATGTATTTGAGTTCTTTCCGACTTTCCTCTTGTGATTGAGTTCTAGTTTCAAAGCATTGTGGTCTGAAAATATGCAGGGAATGATCCCAATCTTTTGGTACCGGTTGAGACCTGATTTGTGACCTAGGATGTGATCAATTCTGGAGAATGTTCCATGGGCACTAGAGAAGAATGTGTATTCCATTGCTTTGGAATGGAATGTTCTGAATATGTCTGTGAAGTCCATTTGGTCCAGTGTCATTTAAAGTCTTTATTTCCTTGTTGATCTTTTGCTTAGATGATCTGTCCATTTCAGTCAGGGGGGTGTTAAAGTCCCCCACTATTATTGTATTGTTGTCAATGTGTTTCTTTGCTTTTGTTATTAATTGCCTTATATAATTGGCTGCTCCCATGTTCGCGGCGTAGATATTTACAATTGTTAGATCTTCTTGTTGGATAGACCCTTTAAGTAGTATATAGTGTCCTTCCTCATCTCTTATTACAGTCTTTGTTTTAAAATCTAGTTTGTCTGATATAAGGATTGCTACCCCAGCTTTCTTTTGGTGTCCATTAGCATGGTAAATGGTTTTCCACCCCCTCACTTTCAATCTGGGGGTGTCTTTGGGTCTAAAATGAGTCTCTTGCAGACAGCCTATCGATGGGTCTTGTTTTTTAATCCAATCTGATAGCCTGTGTCTTTTGATTGGGGCATTGAGCCCATTTACATTCAGGGTAACTATTGAAAGGTATGAATTTAGTGCCATTGTTTTGCCTGTAATGTGACTGTTAACTGTATGTTGTCTGTGTTCCTTTCTGATCTTTGCTGCTTTTAGGCTCTCTCTTTGCTTAGAGGACCCCTCTCAATATTTCTTGGAGGGCTGGTTTCGTGTTTGCAAATTCCTTTAGTTTTTGTTTGTTCTGGAATCTTTTTATCTCTCCTTCTATTTTCAAAGACAGCCTAGCTGGATATAGTACTCTTGGCTCCATATTTTTCTCGTTTAGTGGTCTGAAGATATCTTGCCAGTCCTTTCTGGCCTGCCAGGTCTCTGTGGATAGGTCTGTTGCCAATCTAATGTTTCTACCATTGTAGGTTACATATCTCTTCTCCCGAGCTGCTTTCAGGATTTTCTCTTTGTCTCTGAGACTCGTAAGTTTTACTATTAGATGTCGGGGTGTTGACCTCTTATTATTGATTTTGAGAGGGTTTCTCTGTGCCTCCTGGATTTTGATGCCTGTTTCCTTCCCCACATTAGGGAAGTTCTCTGCTATAATTTGCTCCAATATACCTTCTGCCCCTCTCTTTCTTCTTCTTCTGGGATCCCAATTATTCTAATGTTGTTTCGTCTTATTGTATCACTTATCTCTCGAATTCTGCCCTCGTGATCCTGTAGTTGTTTCTCTCTCTTTTTCTCAGCCTCTTTATTTTCCATCATTTGGTCTTCTATATCACTGATTCTCTCTTCTGCCTCATTTATCCTAGCAGTTAGTGCCCCCATTTTTGATTGCACCTCATCAATAGCCTTTTTGATTTCGACTTGGTTAGATTTTAGTTCTTTTATTTCTCCAGAAAGGGTTTCTCTAATAACTTCCACGCTTTTTTCAAGCCCAGCTAGTATCTTTAAAGTCATGATTCTGAACTCTAGGTCTGACATCGTACTAATGTCCGTATTGAGTAGGTCCCTGGCTGACAGTACTACCTCTTGTTCTTTTTGCTGAGGTGATTTTTTTCGTCTTGTCATTTTGTCCAGAGGAAAATAGATGAATGAGAGAACAAAATGCTAACAGGTTTACACGTCCCCAGCAAATATACTCTATACAAATCAGAAAAGACCTGAAACCAGGGGAAAAGAAAGGGAAAGAAAGAAAAAAGAAAGAGAAAAGAAAGAAAAAGAAAAAGAAAAGAAAAAAATGATAAAAACAAAAACAGAACAATACAAAAAAAACAGAATATGATCAAATATGATCAGGCTGGTGCATAGATCAGTGCCACACACTAGATTTTGGCCGTATTTTGGTCTGTTAGAAAAAAGTGTCTCGTAAAATTTTAAAGGAAGAAAGACATATATGTACAAAATAAGGGTTGATACAATGAAGGGATGGAAGATGACTGTAAAATATAAATTATAAAAGATTTTATAAAAGGACTTGATAAGATAAGAAGTTGTTGAAGAAAGAAAGAAGATTTAAGAAAAAAAAAAAAGGAAAAAGGGAGAGAATATGATCAGGCAGGAGACTAGAACAAAGCCATACACTAGTGATTTAGGGTATATTTTGATCTGTTAGGAGAAACTGTATCTCAAAATTTTAAAGAGAGAACAACTTATATATATATGCCAAAAATAAGGGTAACTACTATGAAGGGATAAAATATGACTCTAAAAATGAAAAATAAAAAATGTTTTTTTTTTAAAAGGGATTGATAAGATGTTGGTTAAAAAAGGGAAAAGAAAAATAAAATAAAAAAGAAAACAGTCAACAAAAATTAACTTTGATGAACTAATGAATCATGGTAAAAAAAAAGCCATGAATTCTATATGCAGTATTCCCCTCGCGCTGGAGTTCTCCCGTTCTCCTTGATCGGTAAACTTGGTCTTGGCTTGCTGGTTGTTCGTTCTGATCTTCTGGGGGAGGGGCCTGTTGCTGTGGTTTCCAAATGTCTTTGCCGGAGGCTGAATTGCCCCGCCCTTGTTGGTCCAGGCTAAGGAAGCTGCTCCGGTTTGCTCTCAGGAGCTTTTGTTCCCTGCAAGCTCTCGGTACAGCTTCGGAGGACTAGGGCAAAAATGGTGGCCTCCCAATCTCCACCTGGAGGAGCTGAGAACTCGGGGCCCCGCTCCTCAGTGCGCCTCTAGAGAAAATCAGACACTCCCGTCTCCCCGGTCTCCGGCCACACTCTGTGCTCACCTGGCCTGTGACCGAGCGTTTCTATCTCTGGCACCCGACCCCGTGTGGAGTCTCCAAACCCAGCAGATCCCTGCGGTGCGTTCCCGCACCGCTCCTCCCTGGGAAGGAAGGGGAGTCTCCCCGGCTCTGCCGCTTGTGGGGTCCCTGCTGGAGGAGCCGTGCCCCGACTGGGCCGCGGATCACAGTTTATGGCAACCCCGAGCTGAGAGCCCGCACCTCAGCTCCGTCTCTGCAGCCGGCTTCCCTGCTCTGATACCTGGGAGCTCTGCCGCACTCAGGCACCCCCGGTCTTTCTGTGATCCCGAGGGTCCTGAGACCACACTGTCCCGCGAGGGTTCCACCCCCCGCTTAGCCACTGGAGCGACGTCCCTCAGTGGAGCCGACTTCGAAAAGTTCCGATTTTGTGCTCCGCGGCTCTCTCACTTGCCAGAAGTGGCCGACGGAGGCCCCTTCCCCGCCATCTATCCTCCCGAATATCGCCTCGGATTCACTTCTCCGCACGTCCTACCTTCCAGTAAGTGGTCGCTTCTCTGTTCAGAGAGTTGTTGCTACTCTCCTCTTCGATCTCCTGTTGAGTTCGTAGGTGTTCAGAATGGTTTGATCCCTATTCAGCTGAATTCCTGAGACCAGACAAAATCCAGGTCTCCTACTCCTCCGCCGTCTTGCTCCGCCCCCCATAATTAGTATTTTTATGGTTATGGTCCTTATTCGTCAGAGTTGGTTTCTGTTACTTGTGGCTAAAATCATCCTTACAAATGTGTCTATACATGTACAAACACGTACAGATTCACAGATTCACACACTCGTACATTTCACTTCTACAGAATGTAGGTCCACAAATTTGTAGGTTTGTTTTTTTTTTTTTTTTAGGGTTTTGAAATGTGGTCAGACCAATCATAGCTTTTAATTTGCTTTTTAAACTCAAATATATGTTAAGACATCTCTTGTCTGGAGATAAAGTTTTAGCTTACTATTTTTTTAAAGATCTATTTATTTATTTTTAGAGAGAGTGTGCAAGCAGTTGGGGGGTAAGTAATGGGTAGAGGGTGAGAGAGAATCCCAAGCAGACTCCCTACTGAGTGTGGAGCCCAGCGCAGGGCTTGATTTCACAACCCTGAGATCGTGACCTTAAGCCAAAATCAAGATTTGGACACTCAACCGAATGAGCCAGCTAGGCGCCACTTAATGTACTACTGCAAATTATTTTATATTATGTGTGGATATGATTTATTTCACAATTCTAATAAACAGTTGGGTTAATTCTAATTTATTGGCTATTACAAGTAATGCTGCAATCACCATAATAAAACCGATATTCTTGTCATCTCCCAGTAATCAATCCTTGGAAAATAAACAGAGAAGGACAGATGGCTATGTACAAGGTGATTATTCCAGGATTAACATAATAGCAAAAAATGAGAAACATCTTAAATATGACATACAGGACTTGTGAAGTAATTCAATATGTATCCCTACCATCAAACAGTATGCAGCCATTCAAATGATGGTTTTTAAGAATATTTAGTGTCAAAAGAAAAATTTCACAATAAGGGCATAAAGAAATCCAAAAACTAAACCCATAAAATACCATATTTATTATGAAGATATTTATAGTGTTTAGAGTGAAAACTGAAAAAATCCACCTCAAAATGTTAACAGTGGTTCTCTCTGGATGGTGAGATGATGAATACTTTTATATGTTTTTCTTTGTGCCAGTCCATTGTTCCAAATACTCCGACGTGCACATTTGGCATCATCCATGGCCTTGTACTGAATAATTTTACTCTTCCAACCCAACATTCACATCAAAGCACATTTCAAATCATTGTCCGGAACATGAGTATTGATGACTGCACTGTTCTTGCTGCTTTGCACAAATTTAAATAAAGCAAATCTGCATTTATTGAATCCATTTTAAGTTTCCAATCAGCCAGGGGGCCTTTAGTAGGTGTGTGTATTTGTAAAATTGTTGATCATGGGAATAGTAGTAGCATCCTCTTCTAGAGAGAGAACTTGGGCTCCAGTGACTTCAAGCTGATGAAGAGCCTCCCCAAATATTTTTCAATTCTAACCTATTTCCCACTTTTGAGTTAGACTACTCTGGAAACATACTCCATTCATCTCGGAATCCCCTACTTACCTCAGAATAGCAGGGAACATTTACACACACACACACACACACACACACACACACACACACACACACACACA